>NW_027508157.1:0-143177 GCF_051348905.1 Ranitomeya variabilis | reverse complement strand
ACTCCCCACACGGGGCCGTGGTATCGCGACTTGGCGCAAGCACCCGTGAGACTGCTGTTTGTCTGAAGAGGTGGGTGTGCTCGCTTTTGGTTGACGGCATTGCTACTGGGTCCCTCATAGTACAATGTAGTGTCTCTGGCGGTGGTGGTGCGCACCCAACGTCAGACACACCGTTGTAACATGAGTGGCCCTGGGGCGGTCCCGCCGGCCTCAAGAGAGTTCCCCCCTACCCCAGCTCAAACTGGGCTCTACTACGTGCAAAATTATGTCGCACAGCTCCACCAATCTTTAGTCTATTCGCTGACATCATTCAATGTCTGGCACTGACAATACAAATTTGTAGACATCTATGATGCAACTTAAAGTAGTCTGTGTCTGTGTCCTATATTGGCACCATTAAATAGTTACTGCCAAATTACTATGTCAGAAACACAGCAGATGAGCCCACCCCTGTACCTAAGTATGCCATCTTTTTTTTTGTTTTGGTTGTTTTGCGAGACATTAACATCTATTTATATTTTGGGAGTACTGGGACAGACACTCCTTGCACTACTCCTCCACTCAGCACCAAGCTGCCTGCCCGTGTATCCATGTAACCGCTGTAAAACTGCCATGAGCCTATTGTTTGTTATTTTAGGCCTTTGATAGCCTGTCTGCGGTCCCTACTCCTCCACTGACCACCAAGCTGCCTGCCCGTGTATCCATGTAACCGCTGTAAAACTGCCATGAGCCTATTGTTTGTTATTTTAGGCCTTTGAAGCCTTTCTGCGCTCCCTCCTTCCACTAGTCCTCCACTGACCAGACCACTGCTGCCCGTGTACCCCTGGAACCAATTTTAAAGTGCCTACAGCCAGCCCATTTTATTGTGTTAGGCCTTCGAAGCCTGTCTGCGGTCCATACTTCCACTAGTCCTCCACTGACCAGACCACTGCTGCCCGTGTACCCCTGGAACCAATTTTAAAGTGCCTACAGCCAGCCCATTTTATTGTGTTAGGCCTTCGAAGCCTGTCTGCGGTCCATACTTTAAATACTCCTCCACTCACCACCAAGCTGCCTGCCCGTGTATCCATGTAACCGCTGTAAAACTGCCATGAGCCTATTGTTTGTTATGTTAGGCCTTTGATAGCCTGTCTGCGGTCCCTACTTTAAATACTCCTCCACTCACCACCACCAAGCTGCCTGCCCGTGTATCCATGTAACCGCTGTGAAACTGCCATGAGCCTATTGTTTTTTTATGTTAGGCCTTTGATAGCCTGTCTGCGGTCCCTACTTTAAATACTCCTCCACTCACCACCACCAAGCTGCCTGCCCGTGTATCCATGTAACCGCTGTAAAACTGCCATGAGCCTATTGTTTGTTATTTTAGGCCTTTGAAGCCTTTCTGCGCTCCCTCCTTCCACTAGTCCTCCACTGACCAGACCACTGCTGCCCGTGTACCCCTGGAACCAATTTTAAAGTGCCTACAGCCAGCCCATTTTATTGTGTTAGGCCTTCGAAGCCTGTCTGCGGTCCATACTTCCACTAGGCCTCCACTGACCAGACCACTGCTGCCCGTGTACCCCTGGAACCAATTTTAAAGTGCCTACAGCCAGCCCATTTTATTGTGTTAGGCCTTCGAAGCCTGTCTGCGGTCCATACTTCCACTAGGCCTCCACTGACCAGACCACTGCTGCCCGTGTACCCCTGGAACCAATTTTAAAGTGCCTACAGCCAGCCCATTTTATTGTGTTAGGCCTTCGAAGCCTGTCTGCGGTCCCTCCTTCCACTAGGCCTCCACTGACCAGACCACTGCTGCCCGTGTACCCCTGGAACCAATTTTAAAGTGCCTACAGCCAGCCCATTTTATTGTGTTAGGCCTTCGAAGCCTGTCTGCGGTCCCTCCTTCCACTAGGCCTCCACTGACCAGACCACTGCTGCCCGTGTACCCCTGGAACCAATTTTAAAGTGCCTACAGCCAGCCCATTTTATTGTGTTAGGCCTTCGAAGCCTGTCTGCGGTCCATACTTTAAATACTCCTCCACTCACCACCAAGCTGCCTGCCCGTGTATCCATGTAACCGCTGTAAAACTGCCATGAGCCTATTGTTTGTTATGTTAGGCCTTTGATAGCCTGTCTGCGGTCCCTACTTTAAATACTCCTCCACTCACCACCACCAAGCTGCCTGCCCGTGTATCCATGTAACCGCTGTAAAACTGCCATGAGCCTATTGTTTGTTATGTTAGGCCTTTGATAGCCTGTCTGCGGTCCTTACTTTAAATACTCCTCCACTCACCACCTAGCTGCCTGTGTATCCATGTAACCGATGTAAAACTGCCATGACTGCCTACTGTTTGTTATTTTAGGCCTTTGATAGCCTGTCTGCGGCCCCTACTTGCAATACTCCTCCACTGACCACAATGCTGCCTGGAGTGCCTGCCTGTGTATCCATGTAACCGATGTAAAACTGCCATGACTGCCTACTGTTTGTTATTTTAGGCCTTTGATAGCCTGTCTGCGGCCCCTACTTGCAATACTCCTCCACTGAGCACAATGCTGCCTGGAGTGCCTGCCTGTGTATCCATGTAACCGATGTAAAACTGCCATGACTGCCTACTGTTTGTTATTTTAGGCCTTTGATAGCCTGTCTGCAGCCCCTACTTGCAATACTCCTCCACTGACCACACCAATGCTGCCCGTGTACCCCTGGAACCTATTTAAAAGTTCATAGAGCCTAGTTATATATTTTATTTACTATTAATAAGGCCATGATGGACTACGCTGTACCACGCTACAAGCTAACCAGTCGACACTTCTTTTGCGAGAAAAGCCATCCCAACCCTCCACCAGCATGTAGAAGACCGCATTGTCCATGCACTCTGGCAATCTGTGAGTACAAAGGTGCACCTGACAACAGACGCATGGACCTGTAGGCATGGCCACGGAAGATTACGTGTCCATTACGGCGCAATGGGTTAATGTGGTGGATGCATGGTCCACAGGGGACAGCCTACTAAGTCTGTCTGCAGTCCCTAATTCAAATTGTCCTCCACTGTCTAAATCGGAACTTCCACCTTCTGGCTTTCGGCCTATAGTATCAGAAATTAAACTGCATTTGGCCTTCAACTTTGGTTAGGGCCTACTAACGGCTTCTGCCCCTCCCTGGTGTTGTCCTCAACTAAATAAAGCTGAGCTTCAACCTTCCGGCTCTCATTATGTGGTTTTAAAAAAAAAAATGGTGGTTAGGGCCTACTAACGGCTTCTGCCCCTCCCTGGTGTTGTCCTCAACTAAATAAAGCTGAGCTTCAACCTTCCGGCTCTCATTAAGTGGTTTTTAAAAAAAAATGGTGGTTAGGGCCTACTAACGGCTTCTGCCCCTCCCTGGTGTTGTCCTCAACTAAATAAAGCTGAGCTTCAACCTTCCGGCTCTCATTAAGTGGTTTTAAAAAAAAAAAAAATGGTGGTTAGGGCCTACTAACGGCTTCTGCCCCTCCCTGGTGTTGTCCTCAACTAAATAAAGCTGAGCTTCAACCTTCCGGCTCTCATTATGTGGTTTAAAAAAAAAAAATGGTGGTTAGGGCCTACTAACGGCTTCTGCCCCTCCCTGGTGTTGTCCTCAACTAAATAAAGCTGAGCTTCAACCTTCCGGCTCTCATTAAGTGGTTTTAAAAAAAAAATGGTGGTTAGGGCCTACTAACGGCTTCTGCCCCTCCCTGGTGTTGTCCTCAACTAAATAAAGCTGAGCTTCAACCTTCCGGCTCTCATTAAGTGGTTTTAAAAAAAAAAAAAATGGTGGTTAGGGCCTACTAACGGCTTCTGCCCCTCCCTGGTGTTGTCCTCAACTAAATAAAGCTGAGCTTCAACCTTCCGGCTCTCATTAAGTGGTTTTAAAAAAAAAATGGTGGTTAGGGCCTACTAACGGCTTCTGCCCCTCCCTGGTGTTGTCCTCAACTAAATAAAGCTGAGCTTCAACCTTCCGGCTCTCATTATGTGGTTTAAAAAAAAAAAATGGTGGTTAGGGCCTACTAACGGCTTCTGCCCCTCCCTGGTGTTGTCCTCAACTAAATAAAGCTGAGCTTCAACCTTCCGGCTCTCATTAAGTGGTTTTAAAAAAAAAATGGTGGTTAGGGCCTACTAACGGCTTCTGCCCCTCCCTGGTGTTGTCCTCAACTAAATAAAGCTGAGCTTCAACCTTCCGGCTCTCATTAAGTGGTTTTAAAAAAAAAAAAAATGGTGGTTAGGGCCTACTAACGGCTTCTGCCCCTCCCTGGTGTTGTCCTCAACTAAATAAAGCTGAGCTTCAACCTTCCGGCTCTCATTAAGTGGTTTTAAAAAAAAAATGGTGGTTAGGGCCTACTAACGGCTTCTGCCCCTCCCTGGTGTTGTCCTCAACTAAATAAAGCTGAGCTTCAACCTTCCGGCTCTCATTAAGTGGTTTTAAAAAAAAAAAAAATGGTGGTTAGGGCCTACTAACGGCTTCTGCCCCTCCCTGGTGTTGTCCTCAACTAAATAAAGCTGAGCTTCAACCTTCCGGCTCTCATTAAGTGGTTTTAAAAAAAAAATGGTGGTTAGGGCCTACTAACGGCTTCTGCCCCTCCCTGGTGTTGTCCTCAACTAAATAAAGCTGAGCTTCAACCTTCCGGCTCTCATTAAGTGGTTTTAAAAAAAAAAAAAATGGTGGTTAGGGCCTACTAACGGCTTCTGCCCCTCCCTGGTGTTGCCCTCAACTAAATAAAGCTGAGCTTCAACCTTCTGCTCCAAATTACCATTTTAAAAAATGCAATAGGCTTTTCCGGCCTACTAAAGGTGTCTGCCCCTCCCTGGTGTTGTCCTCAACTGAACAAAGCTGAGCTTCCACATTCTGGCTTTCGCCCTATACTATCAGATATTAAACTGCATTTGGCCTACTAGTGTGGTTAGGCCCTTGAAACAGTGTCTGCTGCTCTTGGGTTTGCTACTCCACTGAACAAAGCAATGCCGCCTGTTTAGTCCTGTTACCAATTTTGAACTGCATGTAGCCTACTTTATTCTTTGGCCCTATATCTGTTTCCTCCTCATCCTGCCCATTGCCCAGCCACTGCTAAATGAGTCTGCTGGTACATTGACCTAGACCACTACATTCCCCTTGTACTCTACACAGCCAGAATCTGTCCCTGCTGAAAGTAAGGTTCCCCTTCCCGCATGTTATACCACCTTACACAGGGACAAAGAGGAAGGTGCAGATGAAAGTGCAGGTTCCTTCATCAGGTGGGGGGGCATACTCGTTGGCGACGTCACTGGCACAGGGCCCCTCAGAGTACGCAAAAGTGTCGCTGCTGGTGGGAGGCGCCCCCGCCATGCAAACACACCGCCGTACTTTGAGGGGCCCTGTGCCAGTGGCAATGCGAACGAGTGGGCCCCCCCTGCTTGCTCAGGATCACAGCACTTGCAACTTTTAAATACTTACCTTTCCCTGCAACACCGCCGTGACGTAGTCCGCATTTCCTGGGCCCACGAAAAACTTGAGCCAGCCCTACTCCCCCCACAACTTTCCCCCAATTCCCTATGCCCAACTATTATTATACAGTTAATTAAGATTGGCAAGCTTCAGAAACAAGAATGGATGTTTTTGGCATTAAAATGGGCACTGTAGGTGTTTTCCTGGCCTCCACTCACTGCCGACTATGCTTCCCCATTGACTTGCATTGGGTTTCGTGTTTCGGTCGATCCCCGATTTTTAGCGATAATCGGCCGACTGCACTCGACTCGACTCTGGACAAAATCGGGTTTCCCAAAACCCTACTCGATCTTAAAAAAATGAAAGTCGCTCAACCCTAGTGTAGCGTGTAGGGTGTAGCGTGTAGCGTGTAGGGTGTAGGGTGTAGAGTGTAACGTGTAGCGTGTAGGGTGTAGCGTGTAGCGTGTAGGGTGTAGCGTGTAGCGTGTAGTGTGTAGCGTGTAGAGTGTAGGGTGTAGAGTGTAGCGTGTAGGTTGTAGCATGTAGCGTGTAGGGTGTAGGGTGTAGAGTGTAGAGTGTAGCGTGTAGGGTGAAGCATGTAGGGTGTAGGGTGTCGGGTATAGCGTGTAGGGTGTAGGGTGTAGAGTGTAGGGTGTAGCGTGTATGGTGTAGAGTGTAGCGTGTAGCGTGCAGTGTAGCGTGCAGGGTGTAGGGTGTAGCGTGTAGAATGCAGAGTGTAGCGTGTAGGGTGTAGAGTGTAGCGTGTTGCGTGTAGGGTGTAGAGTGTAGCGTGTAGAGTGTAGCGTGTAGCGTGTAGCGTGTAGAGTGTAGCGTGTAGCGTGTAGCGTGTAGAGTGTAGCATGTAGGGTGTAGGGTGTAGAGTGTAGAGTGTAGCGTGTAGCGTGTAGAGTGTAGCGTGTAGCGTGTAGAGTGTAGGGTGTAGCGTGTAGGGTGTAGAGTGTAGCGTGTAGGGTGTACGGTGTAGAGTGTATGGTATAAGCTGTAGCGTTTAGCGTGTAGGGTGTAGCGTGTAGCGTGTAGGGTGTAGAGTGTAGCGTGTAGGGTGTAGAGTATAGCATGTAGAGAGTAGGGTGTAGGGTGTAGGGTGTAGAGTGTAACGTGTAGCGTGTAGGGTGTAGCGTGTAGGGTGTAGGGTGTAGAGTGTAGGGTGAAGGGTGTAGCGTGTAGCGTGTAGCGTGTAGAGTGTAGGGTGTAGAGTGTAGCGTGTAGCGTGTAGAGTGTAGAGTAGCGTGTAGCGTGTAGGGTGTAGAGTGTAGCGTGTAGCGTGTAGGGTGTAGGGTGTAGAGTGTAGCGTGTAGCGTGTACAGTGTACGGTGTAGAGTGTAGGGTGTAGCGTGTAGGGTGTAGAGTGTAGCGTGTAGCGTGTAGCGTGTAGGGTTAAGCTACACGCTACACACTAAACACAAAAAGAAAAGGATATGCAAACCAATGGGATCCACGTTAAATAGTCAATTTTATTGTACAAAAATAGTAATCCACAAACAGAACCAGGCAAAACATAAATTTAAAAACAATTAAAACACTAGTATGGCTGAATAGGCCATAAGTAATTTTACCCGAGGGAATGAAGGAAGCTAATACTTTACAGCATATGTGAGACAGGAGAAATAACCAGAGAGAAAAAATTGCTAGGTATGCGGGTACACCAATCTTAGTCAAATCTACATATAAGAAGCCTATTGTTTACTGCCAACTGTGACCCCCTGAGTACTATGACAGGAAACATATACTCCAGCCTAGTATCTGGAAGAAATACATCATGGATCCTATTTTGTTCAACACAGCATGCGTGCGCACAGTTGGTAAGCAAATGAAAGCAGACCCCTATAGAAAGGTAATCAGGGAAATAGATATGCTGCAGTACTACAAAATCCTAGTTATGTGGATAAATGTATGCATACAGACGCCTTGTGGAAATACAAAGAATCAGGATCCATTGTCCTAAAGCTTGGAAAAATGCCAGGCCATGCATGAAGTAAATAGGTGTAATTTCATAGCAGTTGTAAAGATAAGTTACCCAAGTCCTGTCCCTCGGGAAAAAAACAAAGGAAGCCCTGAACCCCACGCGTATCGACGCTACTCAAGCGTCTTCATCAGAGGAAAAAGTGACACCCTACACGCTACACGCTACACTCTACACCCTACACGCTACACTCTACACCCTACACGCTACACCCTACACTCTACACGCTACATGCTACACTCTACACCCTACACAATACACGCTACTTGCTACACCCTACATGCTACACTCTACACGCTACAGCCTACACGGTACACCCTACACCCTACACCCTACACGCTACACGCTACACCCTACACCATACACCCTACACGCTACAATCTACACGCTACACGCTACACACTATACGCTACACGCTAGACGCTACACTCTACACGCTACACGCTACACGCTACACCCTACACTCTACACCCTACACTCTACACCCTACACGCTACACGCTACACGCTACACTCTACACGCTAAACGCTACAGCTTATACCCTACACTCTACACCGTACACCCTACACGCTACACTCTACACCCTACACGCTACACCCTACACTCTACACGCTACATGCTACACTCTACACCCTACACAATACACGCTACTTGCTACACCCTACATGCTACACTCTACACGCTACAGCCTACACGGTACACCCTACACCCTACACCCTACACCCTACACGCTACACGCTACACCCTACACCATACACCCTACACGCTACAATCTACACGCTACACGCTACACACTATACGCTACACGCTAGACGCTACACTCTACACGCTACACGCTACACGCTACACGCTACACCCTACACTCTACACCCTACACTCTACACCCTACACGCTACACGCTACACGCTACACTCTACACGCTAAACGCTACAGCTTATACCCTACACTCTACACCGTACACCCTACACGCTACACTCTACACCCTACACGCTACACCCTACACCCTACACCCTACATGCTACACCCTACACTCTACACCCTACACCCTACATGCTACACTCTACACCCTACACCCTACTCTACATGCTACACGCTACACGGCACATGATACACGCTACACCCTACACGCTACACCCTACATGCTACACGCTACACGCTACACTCTACACCCTACACGCTACACCCTACACCCTACTCCCTACACTCTACACGCTACACCCTACACCCTACACTGTATACCCTACACCCTGCACGCTACACTCTACACTCTGCTCCCTACTCTCTACACCCTACACTCTATACCCTACACTCTACACGCTACGCGCTACACGCTACACACTACACGCTACACCCTACACGCTACACTTTACACTCTACACGCTACACTCTACACTCTACACACTACACTCTACACCCTACACCCTACACCCTACTCTACATGCTACACGCTACACGCTACATGCTACACCCTACACGCTACACCCTACACCCTACACGCTACACGCTACACGCTACACTCTACACCCTACACTCTACACCCTACACGCTACACGCTACACGCTACACGCTACACTCTACACGCTAAACGCTACAGCTTATACCCTACACTCTACACCGTACACCCTACACGCTACACTCTACACCCTACACGCTACACCCTACACCGTACACCCTACATGCTACACCCTACACTCTACACCCTACACCCTACACGCTACACACTACACCCTACGCCCTGCACGCCACACACTACACTCTACACGCTACACCCTACACGCTACACTCTACACGCTACACTCTACACCCTACACGCTACACTCTACACCCTACACACTACACTCTACACGGTACACGCTACACGCTACGCCCTACACCCTACACGCTACATGTTACACTCTACACCCTACACGCTACACTCTACACCCTACACGCTACACCCTACACCCTACACGCTACACACTACACGCTACACTCTACACCCTACACGCTGCACTCTATACGCTACACGGTACACCCTACACCCTACATGCTACACGCTACACCCTACACTGTACACCCTACACGCTACACTCTACACGCTACATGCTACACCCTACACTCTACACCCTACACGCTATACGCTACACTCTACACCCTGCACGCTACACGCTACACGCTACACCCTACACTCTACACCCTACACGCTACACTCTACATGCTACACGCTACATGCTACACGCTACACCCTACACGCTACACTCTACACCCTACACCCTACACGCTACACTCTACACCCTACACGCTACACCCTACACTCTACACCCTACACCCTATACGCTACTCGCTACACTCTACACCCTACCCGCTACACTCTACACGCTACACGCTACACTCTACACTCTACACGCTACACGCTACACTCTACACCCTACACGCAACATGCTACACTCTACACCCTACACGCTACACTCTGCACTCTACACGCTACACCCTACACCCTACACGCTACACTCTACACGCTACACGCTACACTCTACACCATACACGCTACACCCTACACTCTACACCCTACACCCTACATGCTATACCCGACACCCTACACCCTACATGCTTCACCCTACACGCTACACTCTACACTCTACACCCGACACCCTACACGCTACATGCTACACTCTACACGCTACACTCTACACCCTACACGCTACACTCTACATCCTACACCCTACACGCTATACGCTACACTCTACACCCTGCACGCTACACGCTACACTCTACACCCTACACGCTACACTCTACACCCTACACGCTACACCCTACACTCTACACTCTCCACCCTACACGCTACACGCTACACTCTACACCCTACACGCTACACTCTACACCCTACACGCTACACCCTACACTCTACACGCTACATGCTACACTCTACACCCTACACAATACACGCTACTTGCTACACCCTACATGCTACACTCTACACGCTACAGCCTACACGGTACACCCTACACCCTACACCCTACACCCTACACGCTACACGCTACACCCTACACCATACACCCTACACGCTACAATCTACACGCTACACGCTACACACTATACGCTACACGCTAGACGCTACACGCTACACCCTACACTCTACACCCTACACTCTACACCCTACACGCTACACGCTACACGCTACACTCTACACGCTAAACGCTACAGCTTATACCCTACACTCTACACCGTACACCCTACACGCTACACTCTACACCCTACACGCTACACCCTACACCCTACACCCTACATGCTACACCCTACACTCTACACCCTACACCCTACATGCTACACTCTACACCCTACACCCTACTCTACATGCTACACGCTACACGGCACATGATACACGCTACACCCTACACGCTACACCCTACATGCTACACGCTACACGCTACACTCTACACCCTACACGCTACACCCTACACCCTACTCCCTACACTCTACACGCTACACCCTACACCCTACACTGTATACCCTACACCCTGCACGCTACACTCTACACTCTGCTCCCTACTCTCTACACCCTACACTCTATACCCTACACTCTACACGCTACGCGCTACACGCTACACACTACACGCTACACCCTACACGCTACACTTTACACTCTACACGCTACACTCTACACACTACACTCTACACCCTACACCCTACACCCTACTCTACATGCTACACGCTACACGCTACATGCTACACCCTACACGCTACACCCTACACCCTACACGCTACACGCTACACGCTACACTCTACACCCTACACTCTACACCCTACACGCTACACGCTACACGCTACACGCTACACTCTACACGCTAAACGCTACAGCTTATACCCTACACTCTACACCGTACACCCTACACGCTACACTCTACACCCTACACGCTACACCCTACACCGTACACCCTACATGCTACACCCTACACTCTACACCCTACACCCTACACGCTACACACTACACCCTACGCCCTGCACGCCACACACTACACTCTACACGCTACACCCTACACGCTACACTCTACACGCTACACTCTACACCCTACACGCTACACTCTACACCCTACACACTACACTCTACACGGTACACGCTACACGCTACGCCCTACACCCTACACGCTACATGTTACACTCTACACCCTACACGCTACACTCTACACCCTACACGCTACACCCTACACCCTACACGCTACACACTACACGCTACACTCTACACCCTACACGCTGCACTCTATACGCTACACGGTACACGCTACACCCTACACCCTACATCCTACACGCTACACCCTACACTGTACACCCTACACGCTACACTCTACACGCTACATGCTACACCCTACACTCTACACCCTACACGCTATACGCTACACTCTACACCCTGCACGCTACACGCTACACGCTACACCCTACACTCTACACCCTACACGCTACACTCTACATGCTACACGCTACATGCTACACGCTACACCCTACACGCTACACTCTACACCCTACACCCTACACGCTACACTCTACACCCTACACGCTACACCCTACACTCTACACCCTACACCCTATACACTACTCGCTACACTCTACACCCTACCCGCTACACTCTACACGCTACACGCTACACTCTACACTCTACACGCTACACGCTACACTCTACACCCTACACGCAACATGCTACACTCTACACCCTACACGCTACACTCTGCACTCTACACGCTACACCCTACACCCTACACGCTACACTCTACACGCTACACGCTACACTCTACACCATACACGCTACACCCTACACTCTACACCCTACACCCTACATGCTATACCCGACACCCTACACCCTACATGCTTCACCCTACACGCTACACTCTACACTCTACACCCGACACCCTACACGCTACATGCTACACTCTACACGCTACACTCTACACCCTACACGCTACACTCTACATCCTACACCCTACACGCTATACGCTACACTCTACACCCTGCACGCTACACGCTACACTCTACACCCTACACGCTACACTCTACACCCTACACGCTACACCCTACACTCTACACTCTCCACCCTACACGCTACACGCTACACGCTACACCCTACACGCTACACTCTACACCCTACACGCAACACCCTACACTCTACACCCTACACCCTAAACCATACACGCTACACCCTACACGCTACACTCTACACCCTACACCCTACACTCTACACCCTACACGCTACACGCTACACTCTACACCCTACACCCTACACACGCTACACGCTACACGCTACACTCTACACCCTACACGCTACACTCTACACCCTACACGCTACACCCTACACTCTACACGCTACATGCTACACTCTACACCCTACACGATACATGCTACACCCTACACGCTACAGCCTACACGCTACACGCTACACTCTACACCCTACAAGCTACACGCTACACGCTACACCCTACACTCTACACCCTACACCGTACACGCTACACGCTACACTCTACACGCTACACCCTTCACTCTACACCCTACACCCTACATGCTACACTCTACACCCTACACGGTACACCCTACAATCTACACGCTACATGCTACACTCTACACTCTACACCCTACACCCTACACGCTACATGCTACACTCTACACCCTACACGCTACACTCTACACTCTACACGCTACATGCTACACTCTACACCCTACACCCTACACGCTAAATGCTACACGCTACACTCTACACCCTACACGCTACACGCTAGGGTGTAGAGTGTAATATGTAGCGTGTAGTTTGTAGCGTTTAGCTTGTAGGGTGTAGCGTGTAGCGTGTAGGGTGTAGAGTGTAGCGTGTAGCGTGTAGCATGTAGGGTGTAGGGTGTAGAGTGTAGAGTGTAGCGTGTAGGGTGTAGAGTGTAGGGTGTAGGATGTAGAGTGTAGGGTTTAGAGTGTAATGTGTAGCGTGTAGGGTGTAGCGTGTAGCATGTAGGGTGTAGGGTGTGGAGTGTAGGGTGTAGCGTGTAGGGTGTAGAGTGTAGCGTGTAGCGTGTAGGGTCTAGGGTGTAGAGTGTAGGGTGTAGCGTGTAGGGTGTAGAGTGTAGCGTGTAGGGTGTAGCGTGTAGCGTGCAGGGTGTAGAGTGTAGCGTATAGCGTGTAGGGTGTAGAGTGTAGGGTGTAGCGTGTAGGGTGTAGAGTGTAGGGTGTAGCGTGTAGGGTGTAGAGTGTAGCGTGTAGCGTTTAGGGTGTAGGGTGTAGCGTGTAGGGTGTAGAGTGTAGCGTGTAGCTTGTAGGGTGTAGGGTGTAGGGTGTAGCGTGTAGTGTGTAGCGTGTAGCGTGTAGGGTGTAGCGTGTAGCATGTAGCGTGTAGCGTGTAGCATGTAGAGTGTAGGGTGTAGGGTGTAGGGTGTAGCATGTAGAGTGTAGGGTGTAGGGTGTAGCGTGTAGAGTGTAGGGTATAGAGTGTAGCGTCTAGGGTGTAGAGTGTAGCGTGTAGCGTGTAGGGTGTAGAGTGTAGCGTGTAGGGTGTAGAATATAGCATGTAGAGAGTAGGGTGTAGGGTGTAGAGTGTAGGGTGTAGGGTGTAGAGTGTAACGTGTAGCGTGTAGGGTGTAGCGTGTAGCGTGTAGGGTGTAGCGTGTAGGGTGTAGCGTGTAGCGTGTAGCGTGTAGGGTGTAGGGTGTAGAGTGTAGGGTGTAGCTTGTAGGGTGTAGCGTGTATCGTGTAGCGTGTAGAGTGTAGCGTCTAGCGTATAGGGTGTGGCGTGTAGCGTGTAGATTGTAGCGTGTAGGGTGTAGGGTGTAGGGTGTAGCGTGTAGCGTGTAGGGTGTAGAGTGTAGCGTGTAGTGTGTAGGGTGTAGGGTGTAGAGTGCAGAGTGTAGGGTGTAGAGTGTAGCGTGTAGAGTGTAGGGTGTAGAGTGTAGGGTGTAGAGTGTAACGTGTAGTGTGTAGGGTGTAGCGTGTAGCGTGTAGGGTGTAGCGTGTATCGTGTAGGGTGCAGGGTGTAGAGTGTAACGTGTAGCGTGTAGGGTGTAGCGTGTAGCGTGTAGGGTGTAGCGTGTAGCGTGTAGTGTGTAGCGTGTAGGGTGTAGGGTGTAGAGTGTAGCGTGTAGGGTGTAGCATGTAGCGTGTAGGGTGTAGGGTGTATAGTGTAGAGTGTAGCGTGTAGTGTGAAGCATGCAGGGTGTAGGGTTTCGGGTATAGCGTGTAGGGTGTAGGGTGTAGAGTGTAGGGTGTAGCGTGTATGGTGTAGAGTGTAGCGTGTAGAGTGTAGCGTGTAGGGTGTAGGGTGTAGCGTGTAGCGTGCAGAGTGTAGCGTGTAGGGTGTAGAGTGTAGCGTGTTGCGTGTAGGGTGTAGAGTGTAGCGTGTAGAGTGTAGAGTGTAGCGTGTAGGGTGTAGAGTATAGTGTGTAGCGTGTAGGGTGTAGGGTGTAGGGTGTAGCGTGTAGAGTGTAGGGTGTAGGGTGTAGATTGTAGCGTGTAGGGTGTAGCGTGTAGCGTGTAGGGTGTAGGGTGTAGAGTGTAGCGTGTAGCGTGTAGGGTGTAGGGTGTAGAGTGTAGAGTGTAGGGTGTAGAGTGTAGCGTGTAGAGTGTAGGGTGTAGAGTGTAGGGTGTAGAGTGTAACGTGTAGCGTGTATTGTGTAGCGTGTAGCATGTAGGGTGTAGCGTGTAGGGTGCAGGGTGTAAGAGTGTAGCGTGTAGGGTGTAGAGTGTAACGTGTAGCGTGTAGGGTGTAGCGTGTAGCGTGTAGGGTGTAGCGTGTAGCATGTAGTGTGTAGCGTGTAGAGTGTAGGGTGTAGAGTGTAGCGTGTAGGTTGTAGCATGTAGCTTGTAGGGTGTAGGGTGTAGAGTGTAGAGTGTAGCGTGTAGGGTGAAGCATGTAGGGTGTAGGGTGTCGGGTATAGCGTGTAGGGTGTAGAGTGTAGGGTGTAGCGTGTATGGTGTAGAGTGTAGCGTGTAGCGTGCAGAGTGTAGCGTGCAGGGTGTAGGGTGTAGCGTGTAGCGTGCAGAGTGTAGCCTGTAGGGTGTAGGGTGTAGCGTGTAGAGTGTAGGGTATAGAGTGTAGCGTGTAGCGTGTAGAGAGTAGGGTGTAGAGTGTAGAGTGTAGCGTGTAGGGTGTAGAGTGTAGCGTGTAGAGTGTATTGTGTAGAATGTAGAGTGTAGCATGTAGCGTGTAGAGTGTAGGGTGTAGAGTGTAGCGTGTAGGGTGTAGAGTGTAGCGTGTAGAGTGTAGCGTGTAGGGTGTAGCGTGTCGGGTGTAGCATGTAGCGTGTAGGGTGTAGGGTGTAGAGTGTAGGGTGTAGCATGTAGGGTGTAGGGTGTAGGGTGTAGCATGTACGGTGTAGAGTGTAGCGTGTAGGGTGTACGGTGTAGAGTGTAGGGTATAAGCTGTAGCGTTTAGCGTGTAGGGTGTAGCGTGTAGCGTGTAGGGTGTAGGGTGTAGCGTGTAGTTTGTAGGTTGTAGGGTGTAGGGTGTTGTGTGTAGGGTGTAGCGTGTAGAGTGTAGCGTGTAGGGTGTAGGGTGTAGCGTGTAGTGTGTAGGGTGTAGGGTGTAGAGTGTAGGGTGTAGCATGTAGGGTGTAGGGTGTAGGGTGTAGCATGTACGGTGTAGAGTGTAGCGTGTAGGGTGTACGGTGTAGAGTGTAGGGTATAAGCTGTAGCGTTTAGCGTGTAGGGTGTAGCGTGTAGCGTGTAGGGTGTAGAGTGTAGCGTGTAGGGTGTAGAGTATAGCATGTAGAGAGTAGGGTGTAGGGTGTAGAGTGTAACGTGTAGCGTGTAGGGTGTAGCGTGTAGCGTGTAGGGTGTAGGGTGTAGAGTGTAGGGTGTAGTGTGTAGCGTGTAGCGTGTAGCGTGTAGGGTGTAGGGTGTAGATTGTAGCGTGTAGGGTGCAGGGTGTAGAGTGTAGCGTGTAGCATGTAGGGTGTAGCGTGTAGCGTGTAGGGTGTAGGGTGTAGAGTGTAACGTGTAGCGTGTAGGGTGTAGCGTGTAGCGTGTAGGGTGTAGCGTGTAGCGTGTAGTGTGTAGCGTGTAGAGTGTAGGGTGTAGAGTGTAGCGTGTAGGGTGTAGAGTGTAGCGTGTAGAGTGTATTGTGTAGCGTGTAGGGTGTAGCGTGTCGGGTGTAGGGTGTAGGGTGTAGCATGTAGGGTGTAGCCTGTCGGGTGTAGGGTGTAGGGTGTAGTTTGTAGGGTGTAGGGCGTTGCGTGTAGGGTGTAGAGTGTAGCGTGTAGAGTGTAGCGTGTAGGGTGTAGCGTGTAGTGTGTAGGGTGTAGGGTGTAGAGTGTAGGGTGTAGCATGTAGGGTGTAGGGTGTAGCATGTAGGGTGTAGAGAGTAGCGTGTAGGGTGTACGGTGTAGAGTGTAGGGTATAAGCTGCAGCGTTTAGCGTGTAGGGTGTAGCGTGTAGCGTGTAGGGTGTAGGGTGTAGAGTGTAGGGTGTAGGGTGTAGGGTGTAGCGTGTAGCGTGTAGGGTGTAGGGTGTAGATTGTAGCGTGTAGGGTGTAGGGTGTAGCGTGTAGCGTGTAGGGTGTAGGGTGTAGAGTGTAGCGTGTAGCGTGTAGGGTGTAGGGTGTAGAGTGTAGGGTGTAGAGTGTAGCGTGTAGAGTGTAGGGTGTAGATTGTAGGGTGTAGAGTGTAACGTGTAGCGTGTAGGGTGTAGCGTGTAGCATGTAGGGTGTAGCGTGTAGCGTGTAGGGTGCAGGGTGTAGAGTGTAGCGTGTAGGGTGTAGAGTGTAACGTGTAGCGTGTAGGGTGTAGCGTGTACCATGTAGGGTGTAGGGTGTAGAGTGTAACGTGCAGCGTTTAGGGTGTAGCGTGTAGCGTGTAGGGTGTAGCGTGTAGCGTGTAGTGTGTAGCGTGTAGAGTGTAGGGTGTAGAGTGTAGCGTGTAGGGTGTAGCATGTAGCGTGTAGGGTGTAGGGTGTAGAGTGTAGAGTGTAGCGTGTAGAGTGAAGCATGTAGGGTGTAGGGTGTCGGGTATAGCGTGTAGGGTGTAGGGTGTAGAGTGTAGGGTGTAGCGTGTATGGTGTAGTGTGTAGCGTGTAGCGTGCAGAGTGTAGCGTGTAGGGTGTAGCGTGTAGCGTGCAGAGTGTAGCGTGTAGGGTGTAGAGTGTAGCGTGTTGCGTGTAGGGTGTAGAGTGTAGCGTGTAGCGTGTAGAGTGTAGAGTGTAGCGTGTAGCGTGCAGAGTGTAGCGTGTAGGGTGTAGCGTGTAGCGTTTCGCGTGTAGGGTGTAGGGTGTAGAGTGTAGCATGTAGCGTGTAGCGTGTAGAGTGTAGCGTGTAGCGTGTAGAGTGTAGGGTGTAGCGTGTAGCGTGTAGCGTGTAGAGTGTAGGGTGTAGAGTGTAGCGTGTAGCGTGTAGAGTGTAGCGTGTAGCGTGTAGGGTGTAGAGTAGCATGTAGCGTGTAGGGTGTAGGGTGTAGAGTGTAGCGTGTAGCGTGTAGAGTGTACGGTGTAGAGTGTAGGGTGTAGCGTGTAGGGTGTAGAGTGTAGCGTGTACGGTGTAGAGTGTAGCGTGTAGCGTGTAGCATGTAGGGTGTAGGGTGTAGAGTGTAGAGTGTAGCGTGTAGGGTGTAGAGTGTAGGGTGTAGGATGTAGAGTGTAGGGTGTAGAGTGTAATGTGTAGCATGTAGGGTGTAGGGTGTGGAGTGTAGGGTGTAGCGTGTAGGGTGTAGAGTGTAGCGTGTAGCGTGTAGGGTGTAGCATGTAGAGTGTAGGGTGTAGGGTGTAGCGTGTAGAGTGTAGGGTGTAGCATGTAGAGTGTCGGGTGTAGAGTGTAGCGTGTAGCGTGTAGGGTGTAGAGTGTAGCGTGTAGGGTGTAGAATATAGCGTGTAGAGAGTAGGGTGTAGGGTGTAGAGTTTAGGGTGTAGGGTGTAGAGTGTAACGTGTAGCGTGTAGGGTGTAGGGTGTAGAGTGTAGGGTGTAGCGTGTAGGGTGTAGCGTGTAGCGTGTAGCGTGTAGGGTGTAGGGTGTAAAGTGTAGTGTGTAGCGTGTATCGTGTAGCGTGTAGAGTGTAGCGTCTAGCGTATAGGGTGTAGCGTGTAGCGTGTAGATTGTAGCGTGTAGGGTGTAGGGTGTAGCGTGTAGCGTGTAGGGTGTAGAATGTAGCGTGTAGCGTGTAGGGTGTAGGGTGTAGAGTGCAGAGTGTAGGGTGTAGAGTGTAGCGTGTAGAGTGTAGGGTGTAGAGTGTAGGGTGTAGAGTGTAACGTGTAGTGTATAGGGTGTAGCGTGTAGGGTGTAGCGTGTAGCGTGTAGGGAGCAGGGTGTAGAGTGTAGCGTGTAGGGTGTAGAGTGTAACGTGTAGCGTGTAGGGTGTAGCGTGTAGGGTGTAGCGTGCAGTGTGTAGTGTGTAGCGTGTAGGGTGTAGGGTGTAGAGTGTAGCGTGTAGGGTGTAGCATGTAGCGTGTAGGGTGTAGGGTGTAGAGTGTAGAGTGTAGCGTGTAGAGTGAAGCATGTAGGGTGTAGGGTGTCGGGTATAGCGTGTAGGGTGTAGGGTGTAGAGTGTAGGGTGTAGCGTGTATGGTGTAGTGTGTAGCGTGTAGCGTGCAGAGTGTAGCGTGTAGGGTGTAGCGTGTAGCGTGCAGAGTGTAGCGTGTAGGGTGTAGAGTGTAGCGTGTTGCGTGTAGGGTGTAGAGTGTAGCGTGTAGCGTGTAGAGTGTAGAGTGTAGCGTGTAGCGTGCAGAGTGTAGCGTGTAGGGTGTAGCGTGTAGCGTTTCGCGTGTAGGGTGTAGGGTGTAGAGTGTAGCATGTAGCGTGTAGCGTGTAGAGTGTAGCGTGTAGCGTGTAGAGTGTAGGGTGTAGCGTGTAGCGTGTAGCGTGTAGAGTGTAGGGTGTAGAGTGTAGCGTGTAGCGTGTAGAGTGTAGCGTGTAGCGTGTAGGGTGTAGAGTAGCGTGTAGCGTGTAGGGTGTAGGGTGTAGAGTGTAGCGTGTAGCGTGTAGAGTGTACGGTGTAGAGTGTAGGGTGTAGCGTGTAGGGTGTAGAGTGTAGCGTGTACGGTGTAGAGTGTAGCGTGTAGCGTGTAGCATGTAGGGTGTAGGGTGTAGAGTGTAGAGTGTAGCGTGTAGGGTGTAGAGTGTAGGGTGTAGGATGTAGAGTGTAGGGTGTAGAGTGTAATGTGTAGCATGTAGGGTGTAGGGTGTGGAGTGTAGGGTGTAGCGTGTAGGGTGTAGAGTGTAGCGTGTAGCGTGTAGGGTGTAGCATGTAGAGTGTAGGGTGTAGGGTGTAGCGTGTAGAGTGTAGGGTGTAGCATGTAGAGTGTCGGGTGTAGAGTGTAGCGTGTAGCGTGTAGGGTGTAGAGTGTAGCGTGTAGGGTGTAGAATATAGCGTGTAGAGAGTAGGGTGTAGGGTGTAGAGTTTAGGGTGTAGGGTGTAGAGTGTAACGTGTAGCGTGTAGGGTGTAGGGTGTAGAGTGTAGGGTGTAGCGTGTAGGGTGTAGCGTGTAGCGTGTAGCGTGTAGGGTGTAGGGTGTAAAGTGTAGTGTGTAGCGTGTATCGTGTAGCGTGTAGAGTGTAGCGTCTAGCGTATAGGGTGTAGCGTGTAGCGTGTAGATTGTAGCGTGTAGGGTGTAGGGTGTAGCGTGTAGCGTGTAGGGTGTAGAATGTAGCGTGTAGCGTGTAGGGTGTAGGGTGTAGAGTGCAGAGTGTAGGGTGTAGAGTGTAGCGTGTAGAGTGTAGGGTGTAGAGTGTAGGGTGTAGAGTGTAACGTGTAGTGTATAGGGTGTAGCGTGTAGGGTGTAGCGTGTAGCGTGTAGGGAGCAGGGTGTAGAGTGTAGCGTGTAGGGTGTAGAGTGTAACGTGTAGCGTGTAGGGTGTAGCGTGTAGGGTGTAGCGTGCAGTGTGTAGTGTGTAGCGTGTAGGGTGTAGGGTGTAGAGTGTAGCGTGTAGGGTGTAGCATGTAGCGTGTAGGGTGTAGGGTGTATAGTGTAGAGTGTAGCGTGTAGTGTGAAGCATGCAGGGTGTAGGGTGTCGAGTATAGCGTGTAGGGTGTAGGGTGTAGAGTGTAGGGTGTAGCGTGTGTGGTGTAGAGTGTAGCGTGTAGAGTGTAGCGTGTAGGGTGTAGGGTGTAGCGTGTAGCGTGCAGAGTGTAGCGTGTAGGGTGTAGAGTGTAGCGTGTTGCGTGTAGGGTGTAGAGTGTAGCGTGTAGAGTGTAGCGTGTAGCGTGTAGAGTGTAGCGTGTAGGGTGTAGAGTATAGTGTGTAGCGTGTAGGGTGTACACTGTAGCGTGTAGCGTGTAGAGTGTAGGGTGTAGAGTGTAGCGTGTAGCGTGTAGAGTGTAGCGTGTAGCGTGTAGGTTGTAGAGTGTAGCGTGTAGCGTGTAGGGTGTAGGGTGTAGCGTGTAGCGTGTAGAGTGTAGAGTGTAGCGTGTAGCGTGTAGAGTGTAGAGTGTAGCGTGTAGGGTGTAGAGTGTAGCGTGTAGCGTGTAGGGTGTAGGGAGTAGAGTGTAGCGTGTAGCGTGTAGAGTGTACGGTGTAGAGTGTAAGGTGTAGCGTGTAGGGTGTAGAGTGTAGCGTGTAGCGTGTAGGGTTAAGCTACACGCTACACACTAAACACAAAAAGAAAAGGATATGCAAACCAATGGGATCCACGTTAAATAGTCAATTTTATTGCACAAAAATAGTAATCCACAAACAGAACCAGGCAAAACATACATTTAAAAACATTTAAAACACTAGTATGGCTGAATAGGCCATAAGTAATTTTACCCGAGGGAATGAAGGAAGCTAATACTTTACAGCATATGTGAGACAGGAGAAATAACCAGAGAGAAAAAATTGCTAGGTATGCGGGTACACCAATCTTAGTCAAATCTACATATAAGAAGCCTATTGTTTACTGCCAACTGTGACCCCCTGAGTACTATCACAGGAAACATATACTCCAGCCTAGTATCTGGAAGAAATACATCATGGATCCTATTTTGTTCAACACAGCATGCGTGCGCACAGTTGGTAAGCAAATGAAAGCAGACCCCTATAGAAAGGTAATCAGGGAAATAGATATGCTGCAGTACTACAAAATCCTAGTTATTTGGATAAATGTATGCATACAGACGCCTTGTGGAAATACAAAGAATCAGGATCCATTGTCCTAAGGCTTGGAAAAATGCCAGGCCATGCATGAAGTAAATAGGTGTAATTCCATAGCAGTTGTAAAGATAAGTTACCCAAGTCCTGTCCCTCGGGAAAAAAACAAAGGAAGCCTTTTACCCCACGCGTACCGACACTACTCAAGCGTCTTCATCAGAGGAAAAAGTGACACCCTACACACTACAAGCTACACTCTACACCCTACACGCTACACTCTGCATTCTACACGCTACACCCTACACCCTGCACGCTACACTCTGCACGCTACACGCTACACTCTACACCATACACGCTACACCCTACACTCTACACCCTACACGCTATACCCGACACCCTACACCCTACATGCTTCACCATACACGCTACACTCTACACTCTACACCCTACACCCTACACGCTACATGCTACAACCTACACGCTACACTCTACACCCTACACTCTACACGCTACACACTACACGCTACACCCTACACGCTACACCCTACACGCTACACGTTACACTCTACACCCTACACCCTACACGCTACACGCTACACCCTACACGCTACACGTTACACTCTACACCCTACACGCTACACTCTACACCCTGCACCCTACACGCTACACGCTACACCCTACATGCTACACGCTACACTCTACACGCTACACTCTACACCCTACACTCTACACTCTACACCCTACACCCTACACGCTACACGCTACACTCTACACCCTACACGCTACACCCTACACCCTACACGCTACAATCTACACCCTACACCCTCCACGCTACACGCTACACCCTACACTCTACACCCTACACCCTACACGCTACACACTATACTCTACACCCTACACGCTACACCATACACGCAACACGCTACACTCTACACCCTACACGCTACACTCTGCACGCTACACGCTACACCCTACACCCTACATGCTACACTCTACACGCTACACTCTACACCATACACGCTACACCCTACACTCTACACCCTACACCCTACACGCTATACCCGACACCCTACACCCTGCATGCTTCACACTACACGCTACACTCTACACTATACACCCTACAACCTACACGCTACATGCTACACCCTACACGCTACACTCTACACCCTACACCCTACACGCTACACACTACACGCTACACGCTACACCCTACACACTACAAGTTACACTCTACACCCTACACTCTGCACTCTACACCCTACACGCTACACGCTACAATCTACACCCTACACGCTACACGCTACACCCTACACCCTACACCCTACACGCTACAATCTACACGCTACACGCTACACCCTATACGCTAGATGCTACACTCTACACGCTACACGATACACGCTACACCCTACACACTACACCCTACACTCTACACCCTACACCCTACACGCTACACGCTACACCCTACACGCTACACCCTACACTCTACACCCTACACCCTACACGCTACACGCTACACCCTACACGCTACACGTTACACTCTACACCCTACACCCTACACTCTACACCCTACACCCTACTCTCTACACGCTATATTCTACACCCTACACGCTACACTCTACACCCTACACGCTACACGCTACACTCTACACCCTAGACGCTACACTCTATACCCTACACTCTACACGCTACACCCTACACCCTACACTCTACATGCTACACCCTACACCCTACACTCTACATGCTACACGCTACACGCTACATGCTACACGCTACACCCTACACGCTACACGCTACACACTACACGCTACACCCTACACCCTACACCCTACACGCTACACGCTACACTCTACACCCTACACGCTACACCCTACACCCTACACCCTACACGCTACACGCTACACTCTACACCCTACACGCTACACCCTACACTCTACACCCTACACGCTACACCCTACACTCTACACCCTACACGCTACACGCTACACGCTACACCCTACACGCTACACTCTACACCCTACACGCTACACCCTACACTCTACACCCTACACCCTACACGCTACACGCTACACTCTACACCCTACACGCTACACCCTACACTCCACACCCTACACCCTACATGCTACACCCTACACGCTACACATTACAATCTAAACCCTACACTCTACATCCTACACCCTACACTCTACACCCTACACGCTACACTCTACAGTCTACACCCTACACCCTACATGCTACACGCTACACGCTACACTCTACACCCCACACGCTACACGCTACACCCTACAAGCTAAACGCTACAAACTACACTCTACATATTACACTCTACACCCTAGCGTGTAGCGTGTAGGGTGTAGAGTGTAGCGTGTAGCATGTAGCGTGTAGGGTGTAGAGTGTAGCATGTAGCGTGTAGGGTGTAGAGTGTAGCGTGTAGGGTGTAGAGTGTAGCATGTAGCGTGTAGGGTGTAGGGTGTAGAGTGTAGAGTGTAGCATGTAGCGTGTAGATTGTAGGGTGTACCGTGTAGGGTGTAGAGTGTAGCATGTAGGGTGTAGGGTGTAGAGTGAAGGGTGTAGCGTGTAGAGTGTAGCGTGTAGCGTGTACGGTGTAGGGTGTAGAGTGTAGGGTGTAGCGTGTAGCGTGTAGCTTGTAGGGTGTAGAGTGTAGCGTGTAGCGTGTAGGGTGTAGAGAGTAGCGAGTAGCGTGTAGTGTGTAGGGTGTAGGGTGTAGAGTGTAGGGTGTAGCGTGTAGGGTGTAGCGTGTAGCGTGTAGCGTGTAGCGTGTAGCGTGTAGGGTGTAGGGTGTAGGGTGTAGCGTGTAGGGTGTAGGGTGTAGGGTGTAGCGTGTAGTGTGTAGCGTGTAGCGTGTAGGGTGTAGCGTGTAGCATGTAGCGTGTAGCGTGTAGCATGTAGAGTGTAGGGTGTAGGGTGTAGGGTGTAGCATGTAGAGTGTAGGGTGTAGGGTGTAGCGTGTAGAGTGTAGGGTATAGAGTGTAGCGTCTAGGGTGTAGAGTGTAGCGTGTAGGGTGTAGAGTGTAGCGTGTAGGGTGTAGAATATAGCGTGTAGAGAGTAGGGTGTAGGGTGTAGAGTGTAGGGTGTAGGGTGTAGAGTGTAGGGTGTAGCGTGTAGGGTGTAGCGTGTAGCGTGTAGCGTGTAGGGTGTAGAGTGTAGCGTGTAGGGTGTAGAGTGTAGCGTGTAGGGTGTAGAGTGTAGCGTGTAGGGTGTAGAATATAGCGTGTAGAGAGTAGGGTGTAGGGTGTAGAGTGTAGGGTGTAGGGTGTAGAGTGTAACGTGTAGCGTGTAGGGTGTAGCGTGTAGCGTGTAGGGTGTAGGGTGTAGAGTGTAGGGTGTAGCGTGTAGGGTGTAGCGTGTAGCGTGTAGCGTGTAGGGTGTAGGGTGTAGAGTGTAGGGTGTAGTGTGTAGGGTGTAGCGTGTATCGTGTAGCGTGTAGAGTGTAGCGTCTAGCGTATAGGGTGTAGCGTGTAGCGTGTAGATTGTAGCGTGTAGGGTGTAGGGTGTAGGGTGTAGCGTGTAGCGTGTAGGGTGTAGATTGTAGCGTGTAGCGTGTAGGGTGTAGGGTGTAGAGTGCAGAGTGTAGGGTGTAGAGTGTAACGTGTAGTGTGTAGGGTGTAGCGTGTAGCGTGTAGTGTGTAGCGTGTAGGGTGTAGGGTGTAGAGTGTAGCATGTAGCGTGTAGGGTGTAGGGTGTAGAGCGTAGAGTGTAGCATGTAGCGTGTAGATTGTAGGGTGTACCGTGTAGGGTGTAGAGTGTAGCATGTAGGGTGTAGGGTGTAGAGTGAAGGGTGTAGCGTGTAGAGTGTAGCGTGTAGCGTGTACGGTGTAGGGTGTAGAGTGTAGGGTGTAGCGTGTAGCTTGTAGGGTGTAGAGTGTAGCGTGTAGCGTGTAGGGTGTAGAGTGTAGCGAGTAGCGTGTAGTGTGTAGGGTGTAGGGTGTAGAGTGTAGGGTGTAGTGTGTAGGGTGTAGCGTGTAGCGTGTAGCGTGTAGCGTGTAGGGTGTAGGGTGTAGGGTGTAGCGTGTAGGGTGTAGAGTGTAGCGTGTAGCGTGTAGGGTGTAGGGTGTAGGGTGTAGTGTGTAGTGTGTAGTGTGTAGCGTGTAGGGTGTGGCGTGTAGCATGTAGCGTGTAGCGTGTAGCATGTAGAGTGTAGGGTGTAGGGTGTAGGGTGTAGCATGTAGAGTGTAGGGTGTAGGGTGTAGCGTGTAGAGTGTAGGGTTTAGAGTGTAGCGTCTAGGGTGTAGGGTGAGAGTAGGGTGTAGGGTGTAGAGTGTAGGGTGTAGGGTGTAGAGTGTAGGGTGTAGCGTGTAGGGTGTAGCGTGTAGCGTGTAGCGTGTAGGGTGTAGGGTGTAGAGTGTAGGGTGTAGTGTGTAGGGTGTAGCGTGTATCGTGTAGCGTGTAGAGTGTAGCGTCTAGCGTATAGGGTGTAGCGTGTAGCGTGTAGATTGTAGCGTGTAGGGTGTAGGGTGTAGGGTGTAGCGTGTAGCGTGTAGGGTGTAGATTGTAGCGTGTAGCGTGTAGGGTGTAGGGTGTAGAGTGCAGAGTGTAGGGTGTAGAGTGTAACGTGTAGTGTGTAGCGTGTAGCGTGTAGTGTGTAGCGTGTAGGGTGTAGGGTGTAGAGTGTAGCATGTAGCGTGTAGGGTGTAGGGTGTAGAGCGTAGAGTGTAGCATGTAGCGTGTAGATTGTAGGGTGTACCGTGTAGGGTGTAGAGTGTAGCATGTAGGGTGTAGGGTGTAGAGTGAAGGGTGTAGCGTGTAGAGTGTAGCGTGTAGCGTGTACGGTGTAGGGTGTAGAGTGTAGGGTGTAGCGTGTAGCTTGTAGGGTGTAGAGTGTAGCGTGTAGCGTGTAGGGTGTAGAGTGTAGCGAGTAGCGTGTAGTGTGTAGGGTGTAGGGTGTAGAGTGTAGGGTGTAGCGTGTAGGGTGTAGCGTGTAGCGTGTAGCGTGTAGGGTGTAGGGTGTAGGGTGTAGCGTGTAGGGTGTAGAGTGTAGCGTGTAGCATGTAGGGTGTAGGGTGTAGGGTGTAGGGTGTAGCGTGTAGTGTGTAGTGTGTAGCGTGTAGGGTGTAGCGTGTAGCATGTAGCGTGTAGCGTGTAGCATGTAGAGTGTAGGGTGTAGGGTGTAGGGTGTAGCATGTAGAGTGTAGGGTGTAGGGTGTAGCGTGTAGAGTGTAGGGTTTAGAGTGTAGCGTCTAGGGTGTAGAGTGTAGCGTGTAGGGTGTAGAGTGTAGCGTGTAGGGTGTAGAATATAGCGTGTAGAGAGTAGGGTGTAGGGTGTAGAGTGTAGGGTGTAGGGTGTAGAGTGTAACGTGTAGCGTGTAGGGTGTAGCGTGTAGCGTGTAGGGTGTAGGGTGTAGAGTGTAGGGTGTAGCGTGTAGGGTGTAGCGTGTAGCGTGTAGCGTGTAGGGTGTAGGGTGTAGAGTGTAGGGTGTAGTGTGTAGGGTGTAGCGTGTATCGTGTAGCGTGTAGAGTGTAGCGTCTAGCGTATAGGGTGTAGCGTGTAGCGTGTAGATTGTAGCGTGTAGGGTGTAGGGTGTAGCGTGTAGCGTGTAGGGTGTAGATTGTAGCGTGTAGCGTGTAGGGTGTAGGGTGTAGAGTGCAGAGTGTAGGGTGTAGAGTGTAACGTGTAGTGTGTAGGGTGTAGTGTGTAGCGTGTAGTGTGTAGCGTGTAGGGTGTAGGGTGTAGAGTGTAGCGTGTAGGGTGTAGCATGTAGCGTGTAGGGTGTAGGGTGTATAGTGTAGAGTGTAGCGTGTAGTGTGAAGCATGCAGGGTGTAGGGTGTCGGGTATAGCGTGTAGGGTGTAGAGTGTAGGGTGTAGCGTGTATGGTGTAGAGTGTAGCGTGTAGAGTGTAGCGTGTAGGGTGTAGGGTGTAGCGTGTAGCGTGCAGAGTGTAGCGTGTAGGGTGTAGAGTGTAGCGTGTTGCGTGTAGGGTGTAGCGTGTAGGGTGTAGAGTATAGTGTGTAGCGTGTAGGGTGTAGGGTGTAGAGTGTAGGGTGTAGCGTGTAGCGTGTAGGGTGTAGGGTGTAGATTGTAGCGTGTAGGGTGTAGGGTGTAGCGTGTAGCGTGTAGAGTGTAGGGTGTAGAGTGTAGCGTGTAGAGTGTAGGGTGTAGAGTGTAGGGTGTAGAGTGTAGGGTGTAGAGTGTAACGTGTAGCGTGTATTGTGTAGCGTGTAGCATGTAGGGTGTAGCGTGTAGTGTGTAGGGTGCAGGGTGTAGAGTGTAGCGTGTAGGATGTAGAGTGTAACGTGTAGCGTGTAGGGTGTAGCGTGTAGCGTGTAGGGTGTAGGGTGTAGAGTGTAACGTGTAGCGTGTAGGGTGTAGCGTGTAGGGTGTAGCGTGTAGTGTGTAGCGTGTAGAGTGTAGGGTGTAGAGTGTAGCGTGTAGGTTGTAGCATGTAGCGTGTAGGGTGTAGGGTGTAGAGTGTAGAGTGTAGCGTGTAGGGTGAAGCATGTAGGGTGTAGGGTGTCGGGTATAGCGTGTAGGGTGTAGGGTGTAGAGTGTAGGGTGTAGCGTGTATGGTGTAGAGTGTAGCGTGTAGCGTGCAGAGTGTAGCGTGCAGGGTGTAGGGTGTAGCGTGTAGAATGCAGAGTGTAGCGTGTAGGGTGTAGAGTGTAGCGTGTAGCGTGTAGGGTGTAGGGTGTAGCGTGTAGGGTGTTCAGTGTAGCGTGTAGCGTGTAGGGTGTAGGGTGTAGCGTGTAGGGTGTTGAGTGTAGCATGTAGAGTGTAGGGTGTAGGGTGTAGCATGTAGAGTGTAGGGTGTAGGGTGTAGCGTGTAGAGTGTAGGGTATAGAGTGTAGCGTGTAGCGTGTAGAGAGTAGGGTGTAGAGTGTAGCGTGTAGGGTGTAGAGTGTAGCGAGTAGAGTGTAGCGTGTAGGGTGTTGCGTGTAGGGTGTAGAGTGTAGCGTGTAGCGTGTAGAGTGTAGCGTGTAGGGTGTAGGGTGTAGCGTGTAGTGTGTAGGGTGTAGGGTGTAGAGTGTAGGGTGTAGCATGTAGGGTGTAGGGTGTAGGGTGTAGCATGTAGGGTGTAGAGTGTAGCGTGTAGGGTGTACGGTGTAGAGTGTAGGGTATAAGCTGTAGCGTTTAGCGTGTAGGGTGTAGCGTGTAGCGTGTAGGGTGTAGCGTGTAGCGTGTAGGGTGTAGGGTGTAGAGTGTAACGTGTAGCGTGCAGGGTGTAGCGTGTAGCGTGTAGGGTGTAGCGTGTAGCGTGTAGTGTGTAGCGTGTAGAGTGTAGGGTGTAGAGTGTAGCGTGTAGGTTGTAGCATGTAGCGTGTAGGGTGTAGGGTGTAGAGTGTAGAGTGTAGCGTGTAGGGTGAAGCATGTAGGGTGTAGGGTGTCGGGTATAGCGTGTAGGGTGTAGGGTGTAGAGTGTAGGGTGTAGCGTGTATGGTGTAGAGTGTAGCGTGTAGCGTGCAGTGTAGCGTGCAGGGTGTAGGGTGTAGCGTGTAGAATGCAGAGTGTAGCGTGTAGGGTGTAGAGTGTAGCGTGTTGCGTGTAGGGTGTAGAGTGTAGCGTGTAGAGTGTAGCGTGTAGCGTGTAGCGTGTAGAGTGTAGCGTGTAGGGTGTAGAGTATAGCGTGTAGCGTGTAGGGTGTAGGGTGTAGAGTGTAGAGTGTAGCGTGTAGCGTGTAGAGTGTAGCGTGTAGCGTGTAGAGTGTAGGGTGTAGCGTGTAGGGTGTAGAGTGTAGCGTGTAGGGTGTACGGTGTAGAGTGTATGGTATAAGCTGTAGCGTTTAGCGTGTAGGGTGTAGCGTGTAGCGTGTAGGGTGTAGAGTGTAGCGTGTAGGGTGTAGAGTATAGCATGTAGAGAGTAGGGTGTAGGGTGTAGGGTGTAGAGTGTAACGTGTAGCGTGTAGGGTGTAGCGTGTAGGGTGTAGGGTGTAGAGTGTAGGGTGAAGGGTGTAGCGTGTAGCGTGTAGCGTGTAGAGTGTAGGGTGTAGAGTGTAGCGTGTAGCGTGTAGAGTGTAGAGTAGCGTGTAGCGTGTAGGGTGTAGAGTGTAGCGTGTAGCGTGTAGGGTGTAGGGTGTAGAGTGTAGCGTGTAGCGTGTACAGTGTACGGTGTAGAGTGTAGGGTGTAGCGTGTAGGGTGTAGAGTGTAGCGTGTAGCGTGTAGCGTGTAGGGTTAAGCTACACGCTACACACTAAACACAAAAAGAAAAGGATATGCAAACCAATGGGATCCACGTTAAATAGTCAATTTTATTGTACAAAAATAGTAATCCACAAACAGAACCAGGCAAAACATAAATTTAAAAACATTTAAAACACTAGTATGGCTGAATAGGCCATAAGTAATTTTACCCGAGGGAATGAAGGAAGCTAATACTTTACAGCATATGTGAGACAGGAGAAATAACCAGAGAGAAAAAATTGCTAGGTATGCGGGTACACCAATCTTAGTCAAATCTACATATAAGAAGCCTATTGTTTACTGCCAACTGTGACCCCCTGAGTACTATGACAGGAAACATATACTCCAGCCTAGTATCTGGAAGAAATACATCATGGATCCTATTTTGTTCAACACAGCATGCGTGCGCACAGTTGGTAAGCAAATGAAAGCAGACCCCTATAGAAAGGTAATCAGGGAAATAGATATGCTGCAGTACTACAAAATCCTAGTTATGTGGATAAATGTATGCATACAGACGCCTTGTGGAAATACAAAGAATCAGGATCCATTGTCCTAAAGCTTGGAAAAATGCCAGGCCATGCATGAAGTAAATAGGTGTAATTTCATAGCAGTTGTAAAGATAAGTTACCCAAGTCCTGTCCCTCGGGAAAAAAACAAAGGAAGCCCTGAACCCCACGCGTATCGACGCTACTCAAGCGTCTTCATCAGAGGAAAAAGTGACACCCTACACGCTACACGCTACACTCTACACCCTACACGCTACACTCTACACCCTACACGCTACACCCTACACTCTACACGCTACATGCTACACTCTACACCCTACACAATACACGCTACTTGCTACACCCTACATGCTACACTCTACACGCTACAGCCTACACGGTACACCCTACACCCTACACCCTACACGCTACACGCTACACCCTACACCATACACCCTACACGCTACAATCTACACGCTACACGCTACACACTATACGCTACACGCTAGACGCTACACTCTACACGCTACACGCTACACGCTACACGCTACACCCTACACTCTACACCCTACACTCTACACCCTACACGCTACACGCTACACGCTACACTCTACACGCTAAACGCTACAGCTTATACCCTACACTCTACACCGTACACCCTACACGCTACACTCTACACCCTACACGCTACACCCTACACTCTACACGCTACATGCTACACTCTACACCCTACACAATACACGCTACTTGCTACACCCTACATGCTACACTCTACACGCTACAGCCTACACGGTACACCCTACACCCTACACCCTACACCCTACACGCTACACGCTACACCCTACACCATACACCCTACACGCTACAATCTACACGCTACACGCTACACACTATACGCTACACGCTAGACGCTACACTCTACACGCTACACGCTACACGCTACACGCTACACCCTACACTCTACACCCTACACTCTACACCCTACACGCTACACGCTACACGCTACACTCTACACGCTAAACGCTACAGCTTATACCCTACACTCTACACCGTACACCCTACACGCTACACTCTACACCCTACACGCTACACCCTACACCCTACACCCTACATGCTACACCCTACACTCTACACCCTACACCCTACATGCTACACTCTACACCCTACACCCTACTCTACATGCTACACGCTACACGGCACATGATACACGCTACACCCTACACGCTACACCCTACATGCTACACGCTACACGCTACACTCTACACCCTACACGCTACACCCTACACCCTACTCCCTACACTCTACACGCTACACCCTACACCCTACACTGTATACCCTACACCCTGCACGCTACACTCTACACTCTGCTCCCTACTCTCTACACCCTACACTCTATACCCTACACTCTACACGCTACGCGCTACACGCTACACACTACACGCTACACCCTACACGCTACACTTTACACTCTACACGCTACACTCTACACTCTACACACTACACTCTACACCCTACACCCTACACCCTACTCTACATGCTACACGCTACACGCTACATGCTACACCCTACACGCTACACCCTACACCCTACACGCTACACGCTACACGCTACACTCTACACCCTACACTCTACACCCTACACGCTACACGCTACACGCTACACGCTACACTCTACACGCTAAACGCTACAGCTTATACCCTACACTCTACACCGTACACCCTACACGCTACACTCTACACCCTACACGCTACACCCTACACCGTACACCCTACATGCTACACCCTACACTCTACACCCTACACCCTACACGCTACACACTACACCCTACGCCCTGCACGCCACACACTACACTCTACACGCTACACCCTACACGCTACACTCTACACGCTACACTCTACACCCTACACGCTACACTCTACACCCTACACACTACACTCTACACGGTACACGCTACACGCTACGCCCTACACCCTACACGCTACATGTTACACTCTACACCCTACACGCTACACTCTACACCCTACACGCTACACCCTACACCCTACACGCTACACACTACACGCTACACTCTACACCCTACACGCTGCACTCTATACGCTACACGGTACACGCTACACCCTACACCCTACATGCTACACGCTACACCCTACACTGTACACCCTACACGCTACACTCTACACGCTACATGCTACACCCTACACTCTACACCCTACACGCTATACGCTACACTCTACACCCTGCACGCTACACGCTACACGCTACACCCTACACTCTACACCCTACACGCTACACTCTACATGCTACACGCTACATGCTACACGCTACACCCTACACGCTACACTCTACACCCTACACCCTACACGCTACACTCTACACCCTACACGCTACACCCTACACTCTACACCCTACACCCTATACGCTACTCGCTACACTCTACACCCTACCCGCTACACTCTACACGCTACACGCTACACTCTACACTCTACACGCTACACGCTACACTCTACACCCTACACGCAACATGCTACACTCTACACCCTACACGCTACACTCTGCACTCTACACGCTACACCCTACACGCTACACTCTACACGCTACACGCTACACTCTACACCATACACGCTACACCCTACACTCTACACCCTACACCCTACATGATATACCCGACACCCTACACCCTACATGCTTCACCCTACACGCTACACTCTACACTCTACACCCGACACCCTACACGCTACATGCTACACTCTACACGCTACACTCTACACCCTACACGCTACACTCTACATCCTACACCCTACACGCTATACGCTACACTCTACACCCTGCACGCTACACGCTACACTCTACACCCTACACGCTACACTCTACACCCTACACGCTACACCCTACACTCTACACTCTCCACCCTACACGCTACACGCTACACCCTACACGCTACACTCTACACCCTACACGCAACACCCTACACTCTACACCCTAAACCATACACGCTACACCCTACACGCTACACTCTACACCCTACACCCTACACTCTACACCCTACACGCTACACGCTACACTCTACACCCTACACCCTACACACGCTACACGCTACACGCTACACTCTACACCCTACACGCTACACTCTACACCCTACACGCTACACCCTACACTCTACACGCTACATGCTACACTCTACACCCTACACGATACATGCTACACCCTACACGCTACAGCCTACACGCTACACGCTACACTCTACACCCTACAAGCTACACGCTACACGCTACACCCTACACCCTACACTCTACACCCTACACCGTACACGCTACACGCTACACTCTACACGCTACACCCTTCACTCTACATCCTACACCCTACATGCTACACTCTACACCCTACACGGTACACCCTACAATCTACACGCTACATGCTACACTCTACACTCTACACCCTACACCCTACACGCTACATGCTACACTCTACACCCTACACGCTACACTCTACACTCTACACGCTACATGCTACACTCTACACCCTACACCCTACACGCTAAATGCTACACGCTACACTCTACACCCTACACGCTACACGCTAGGGTGTAGAGTGTAATATGTAGCGTGTAGTTTGTAGCGTTTAGCTTGAAGGGTGTAGCGTGTAGCGTGTAGGGTGTAGAGTGTAGCGTGTAGCGTGTAGCATGTAGGGTGTAGGGTGTAGAGTGTAGAGTGTAGCGTGTAGGGTGTAGAGTGTAGGGTGTAGGATGTAGAGTGTAGGGTTTAGAGTGTAATGTGTAGCATGTAGGGTGTAGCGTGTAGCATGTAGGGTGTAGGGTGTGGAGTGTAGGGTGTAGCGTGTAGGGTGTAGAGTGTAGCGTGTAGCGTGTAGGGTGTAGGGTGTAGAGTGTAGGGTGTAGCGTGTAGGGTGTAGAGTGTAGCGTGTAGGGTGTAGCGTGTAGCGTGCAGGGTGTAGAGTGTAGCGTATAGCGTGTAGGGTGTAGAGTGTAGGGTGTAGCGTGTAGGGTGTAGAGTGTAGGGTGTAGCGTGTAGGGTGTAGAGTGTAGCGTGTAGCGTTTAGGGTGTAGGGTGTAGCGTGTAGGGTGTAGAGTGTAGCGTGTAGCTTGTAGGGTGTAGGGTGTAGGGTGTAGCGTGTAGTGTGTAGCGTGTAGCGTGTAGGGTGTAGCGTGTAGCATGTAGCATGTAGCGTGTAGCATGTAGAGTGTAGGGTGTAGGGTGTAGGGTGTAGCATGTAGAGTGTAGGGTGTAGGGTGTAGCGTGTAGAGTGTAGGGTATAGAGTGTAGCGTCTAGGGTGTAGAGTGTAGCGTGTAGCGTGTAGGGTGTAGAGTGTAGCGTGTAGGGTGTAGAATATAGCGTGTAGAGAGTAGGATGTAGGGTGTAGAGTGTAGGGTGTAGGGTGTAGAGTGTAACGTGTAGCGTGTAGGGTGTAGCGTGTAGCGTGTAGGGTGTAGGGTGTAGAGTGTAGGGTGTAGCGTGTAGGGTGTAGCGTGTAGCGTGTAGCGTGTAGGGTGTAGGGTGTAGAGTGTAGGGTGTAGCTTGTAGGGTGTAGCGTGTATCGTGTAGCGTGTAGAGTGTAGCGTCTAGCGTATAGGGTGTGGCGTGTAGCGTGTAGATTGTAGCGTGTAGGGTGTAGGGTGTAGGGTGTAGCGTGTAGCGTGTAGGGTGTAGAGTGTAGCGTGTAGTGTGTAGGGTGTAGGGTGTAGAGTGCAGAGTGTAGGGTGTAGAGTGTAGCGTGTAGAGTGTAGGGTGTAGAGTGTAGGGTGTAGAGTGTAACGTGTAGTGTGTAGGGTGTAGCGTGTAGCGTGTAGGGTGTAGCGTGTATCGTGTAGGGTGCAGGGTGTAGAGTGTAACGTGTAGCGTGTAGGGTGTAGCGTGTAGCGTGTAGGGTGTAGCGTGTAGCGTGTAGTGTGTAGCGTGTAGGGTGTAGGGTGTAGAGTGTAGCGTGTAGGGTGTAGCATGTAGCGTGTAGGGTGTAGGGTGTATAGTGTAGAGTGTAGCGTGTAGTGTGAAGCATGCAGGGTGTAGGGTTTCGGGTATAGCGTGTAGGGTGTAGGGTGTGGAGTGTAGGGTGTAGCGTGTATGGTGTAGAGTGTAGCGTGTAGAGTGTAGCGTGTAGGGTGTAGGGTGTAGCGTGTAGCGTGCAGAGTGTAGCGTGTAGGGTGTAGAGTGTAGCGTGTTGCGTGTAGGGTGTAGAGTGTAGCGTGTAGAGTGTAGAGTGTAGCGTGTAGGGTGTAGAGTATAGTGTGTAGCGTGTAGGGTGTAGGGTGTAGGGTGTAGCGTGTAGAGTGTAGGGTGTAGGGTGTAGATTGTAGCGTGTAGGGTGTAGCGTGTAGCATGTAGGGTGTAGGGTGTAGAGTGTAGCGTGTAGCGTGTAGGGTGTAGAGTGTAGGGTGTAGCGTGTAGGGTGTAGAGTGTAGCGTGTAGGGTGTACGGTGTAGAGTGTATGGTATAAGCTGTAGCGTTTAGCGTGTAGGGTGTAGCGTGTAGCGTGTAGGGTGTAGAGTGTAGCGTGTAGGGTGTAGAGTATAGCATGTAGAGAGTAGGGTGTAGGGTGTAGGGTGTAGAGTGTAACGTGTAGCGTGTAGGGTGTAGCGTGTAGGGTGTAGGGTGTAGAGTGTAGGGTGAAGGGTGTAGCGTGTAGCGTGTAGCGTGTAGAGTGTAGGGTGTAGAGTGTAGCGTGTAGCGTGTAGAGTGTAGAGTAGCGTGTAGCGTGTAGGGTGTAGAGTGTAGCGTGTAGCGTGTAGGGTGTAGGGTGTAGAGTGTAGCGTGTAGCGTGTACAGTGTACGGTGTAGAGTGTAGGGTGTAGCGTGTAGGGTGTAGAGTGTAGCGTGTAGCGTGTAGCGTGTAGGGTTAAGCTACACGCTACACACTAAACACAAAAAGAAAAGGATATGCAAACCAATGGGATCCACGTTAAATAGTCAATTTTATTGTACAAAAATAGTAATCCACAAACAGAACCAGGCAAAACATAAATTTAAAAACATTTAAAACACTAGTATGGCTGAATAGGCCATAAGTAATTTTACCCGAGGGAATGAAGGAAGCTAATACTTTACAGCATATGTGAGACAGGAGAAATAACCAGAGAGAAAAAATTGCTAGGTATGCGGGTACACCAATCTTAGTCAAATCTACATATAAGAAGCCTATTGTTTACTGCCAACTGTGACCCCCTGAGTACTATGACAGGAAACATATACTCCAGCCTAGTATCTGGAAGAAATACATCATGGATCCTATTTTGTTCAACACAGCATGCGTGCGCACAGTTGGTAAGCAAATGAAAGCAGACCCCTATAGAAAGGTAATCAGGGAAATAGATATGCTGCAGTACTACAAAATCCTAGTTATGTGGATAAATGTATGCATACAGACGCCTTGTGGAAATACAAAGAATCAGGATCCATTGTCCTAAAGCTTGGAAAAATGCCAGGCCATGCATGAAGTAAATAGGTGTAATTTCATAGCAGTTGTAAAGATAAGTTACCCAAGTCCTGTCCCTCGGGAAAAAAACAAAGGAAGCCCTGAACCCCACGCGTATCGACGCTACTCAAGCGTCTTCATCAGAGGAAAAAGTGACACCCTACACGCTACACGCTACACTCTACACCCTACACGCTACACTCTACACCCTACACGCTACACCCTACACTCTACACGCTACATGCTACACTCTACACCCTACACAATACACGCTACTTGCTACACCCTACATGCTACACTCTACACGCTACAGCCTACACGGTACACCCTACACCCTACACCCTACACGCTACACGCTACACCCTACACCATACACCCTACACGCTACAATCTACACGCTACACGCTACACACTATACGCTACACGCTAGACGCTACACTCTACACGCTACACGCTACACGCTACACGCTACACGCTACACCCTACACTCTACACCCTACACTCTACACCCTACACGCTACACGCTACACGCTACACTCTACACGCTAAACGCTACAGCTTATACCCTACACTCTACACCGTACACCCTACACGCTACACTCTACACCCTACACGCTACACCCTACACTCTACACGCTACATGCTACACTCTACACCCTACACAATACACGCTACTTGCTACACCCTACATGCTACACTCTACACGCTACAGCCTACACGGTACACCCTACACCCTACACCCCACACCCTACACGCTACACGCTACACCCTACACCATACACCCTACACGCTACAATCTACACGCTACACGCTACACACTATACGCTACACGCTAGACGCTACACTCTACACGCTACACGCTACACGCTACACGCTACACCCTACACTCTACACCCTACACTCTACACCCTACACGCTACACGCTACACGCTACACTCTACACGCTAAACGCTACAGCTTATACCCTACACTCTACACCGTACACCCTACACGCTACACTCTACACCCTACACGCTACACCCTACACCCTACACCCTACATGCTACACCCTACACTCTACACCCTACACCCTACATGCTACACTCTACACCCTACACCCTACTCTACATGCTACACGCTACACGGCACATGATACACGCTACACCCTACACGCTACACCCTACATGCTACACGCTACACGCTACACTCTACACCCTACACGCTACACCCTACACCCTACTCCCTACACTCTACACGCTACACCCTACACCCTACACTGTATACCCTACACCCTGCACGCTACACTCTACACTCTGCTCCCTACTCTCTACACCCTACACTCTATACCCTACACTCTACACGCTACGCGCTACACGCTACACACTACACGCTACACCCTACACGCTACACTTTACACTCTACACGCTACACTCTACACTCTACACACTACACTCTACACCCTACACCCTACACCCTACTCTACATGCTACACGCTACACGCTACATGCTACACCCTACACGCTACACCCTACACCCTACACGCTACACGCTACACGCTACACTCTACACCCTACACTCTACACCCTACACGCTACACGCTACACGCTACACGCTACACTCTACACGCTAAACGCTACAGCTTATACCCTACACTCTACACCGTACACCCTACACGCTACACTCTACACCCTACACGCTACACCCTACACCGTACACCCTACATGCTACACCCTACACTCTACACCCTACACCCTACACGCTACACACTACACCCTACGCCCTGCACGCCACACACTACACTCTACACGCTACACCCTACACGCTACACTCTACACGCTACACTCTACACCCTACACGCTACACTCTACACCCTACACACTACACTCTACACGGTACACGCTACACGCTACGCCCTACACCCTACACGCTACATGTTACACTCTACACCCTACACGCTACACTCTACACCCTACACGCTACACCCTACACCCTACACGCTACACACTACACGCTACACTCTACACCCTACACGCTGCACTCTATACGCTACACGGTACACGCTACACCCTACACCCTACATGCTACACGCTACACCCTACACTGTACACCCTACACGCTACACTCTACACGCTACATGCTACACCCTACACTCTACACCCTACACGCTATACGCTACACTCTACACCCTGCACGCTACACGCTACACGCTACACCCTACACTCTACACCCTACACGCTACACTCTACATGCTACACGCTACATGCTACACGCTACACCCTACACGCTACACTCTACACCCTACACCCTACACGCTACACTCTACACCCTACACGCTACACCCTACACTCTACACCCTACACCCTATACGCTACTCGCTACACTCTACACCCTACCCGCTACACTCTACACGCTACACGCTACACTCTACACTCTACACGCTACACGCTACACTCTACACCCTACACGCAACATGCTACACTCTACACCCTACACGCTACACTCTGCACTCTACACGCTACACCCTACACCCTACACGCTACACTCTACACGCTACACGCTACACTCTACACCATACACGCTACACCCTACACTCTACACCCTACACCCTACATGCTATACCCGACACCCTACACCCTACATGCTTCACCCTACACGCTACACTCTACACTCTACACCCGACACCCTACACGCTACATGCTACACTCTACACGCTACACTCTACACCCTACACGCTACACTCTACATCCTACACCCTACACGCTATACGCTACACTCTACACCCTACACGCTACACTCTGCACTCTACACGCTACACCCTACACCCTACACGCTACACTCTACACGCTACACGCTACACTCTACACCATACACGCTACACCCTACACTCTACACCCTACACCCTACATGCTATACCCGACACCCTACACCCTACATGCTTCACCCTACACGCTACACTCTACACTCTACACCCGACACCCTACACGCTACATGCTACACTCTACACGCTACACTCTACACCCTACACGCTACACTCTACATCCTACACCCTACACGCTATACGCTACACTCTACACCCTGCACGCTACACGCTACACTCTACACCCTACACGCTACACTCTACACCCTACACGCTACACCCTACACTCTACACTCTCCACCCTACACGCTACACGCTACACGCTACACCCTACACGCTACACTCTACACCCTACACGCAACACCCAACACTCTACACCCTACACCCTAAACCATACACGCTACACCCTACACGCTACACTCTACACCCTACACCCTACACTCTACACCCTACACGCTACACGCTACACTCTACACCCTACACCCTACACACGCTACACGCTACACGCTACACTCTACACCCTACACGCTACACTCTACACCCTACACGCTACACCCTACACTCTACACGCTACATGCTACACTCTACACCCTACACGATACATGCTACACCCTACACGCTACAGCCTACACGCTACACGCTACACTCTACACCCTACAAGCTACACGCTACACGCTACACCCTACACTCTACACCCTACACCGTACACGCTACACGCTACACTCTACACGCTACACCCTTCACTCTACACCCTACACCCTACATGCTACACTCTACACCCTACACGGTACACCCTACAATCTACACGCTACATGCTACACTCTACACTCTACACCCTACACCCTACACGCTACATGCTACACTCTACACCCTACACGCTACACTCTACACTCTACACGCTACATGCTACACTCTACACCCTACACCCTACACGCTAAATGCTACACGCTACACTCTACACCCTACACGCTACACGCTAGGGTGTAGAGTGTAATATGTAGCGTGTAGTTTGTAGCGTTTACCTTGTAGGGTGTAGCGTGTAGCGTGTAGGGTGTAGAGTGTAGCGTGTAGCGTGTAGCATGTAGGGTGTAGGGTGTAGAGTGTAGCGTGTAGGGTGTAGAGTGTAGGGTGTAGGATGTAGAGTGTAGGGTTTAGAGTGTAATGTGTAGCGTGTAGGGTGTAGCGTGTAGCGTGCAGGGTGTAGAGTGTAGCGTATAGCGTGTAGGGTGTAGAGTGTAGGGTGTAGCGTGTAGGGTGTAGAGTGTAGGGTGTAGCGTGTAGGGTGTAGAGTGTAGCGTGTAGCGTTTAGGGTGTAGGGTGTAGCGTGTAGGGTGTAGAGTGTAGCGTGTAGCTTGTAGGGTGTAGGGTGTAGGGTGTAGCGTGTAGTGTGTAGCGTGTAGCGTGTAGGGTGTAGCGTGTAGCATGTAGCGTGTAGCGTGTAGCATGTAGAGTGTAGGGTGTAGGGTGTAGGGTGTAGCATGTAGAGTGTAGGGTGTAGGGTGTAGCGTGTAGAGTGTAGGGTATAGAGTGTAGCGTCTAGGGTGTAGAGTGTAGCGTGTAGCGTGTAGGGTGTAGAGTGTAGCGTGTAGGGTGTAGAATATAGCGTGTAGAGAGTAGGGTGTAGGGTGTAGTGTGTAGGGTGTAGGGTGTAGAGTGCAGAGTGTAGGGTGTAGAGTGTAGCGTGTAGAGTGTAGGGTGTAGAGTGTAGGGTGTAGAGTGTAACGTGTAGTGTGTAGGGTGTAGCGTGTAGCGTGTAGGGTGTAGCGTGTATCGTGTAGGGTGCAGGGTGTAGAGTGTAACGTGTAGCGTGTAGGGTGTAGCGTGTAGCGTGTAGGGTGTAGCGTGTAGCGTGTAGTGTGTAGCGTGTAGGGTGTAGGGTGTAGAGTGTAGCGTGTAGGGTGTAGCATGTAGCGTGTAGGGTGTAGGGTGTATAGTGTAGAGTGTAGCGTGTAGTGTGAAGCATGCAGGGTGTAGGGTTTCGGGTATAGCGTGTAGGGTGTAGGGTGTGGAGTGTAGGGTGTAGCGTGTATGGTGTAGAGTGTAGCGTGTAGAGTGTAGCGTGTAGGGTGTAGGGTGTAGCGTGTAGCGTGCAGAGTGTAGCGTGTAGGGTGTAGAGTGTAGCGTGTTGCGTGTAGGGTGTAGAGTGTAGCGTGTAGAGTGTAGAGTGTAGCGTGTAGGGTGTAGAGTATAGTGTGTAGCGTGTAGGGTGTAGGGTGTAGGGTGTAGCGTGTAGAGTGTAGGGTGTAGGGTGTAGATTGTAGCGTGTAGGGTGTAGCGTGTAGCGTGTAGGGTGTAGGGTGTAGAGTGTAGCGTGTAGCGTGTAGGGTGTAGGGTGTAGAGTGTAGAGTGTAGGGTGTAGAGTGTAGCGTGTAGAGTGTAGGGTGTAGAGTGTAGGGTGTAGAGTGTAACGTGTAGCGTGTATTGTGTAGCGTGTAGCATGTAGGGTGTAGCGTGTAGGGTGCAGGGTGTAAGAGTGTAGCGTGTAGGGTGTAGAGTGTAACGTGTAGCGTGTAGGGTGTAGCGTGTAGCGTGTAGGGTGTAGCGTGTAGCATGTAGTGTGTAGCGTGTAGAGTGTAGGGTGTAGAGTGTAGCGTGTAGGTTGTAGCATGTAGCTTGTAGGGTGTAGGGTGTAGAGTGTAGAGTGTAGCGTGTAGGGTGAAGCATGTAGGGTGTAGGGTGTCGGGTATAGCGTGTAGGGTGTAGAGTGTAGGGTGTAGCGTGTATGGTGTAGAGTGTAGCGTGTAGCGTGCAGAGTGTAGCGTGCAGGGTGTAGGGTGTAGCGTGTAGCGTGCAGAGTGTAGCCTGTAGGGTGTAGGGTGTAGCGTGTAGAGTGTAGGGTATAGAGTGTAGCGTGTAGCGTGTAGAGAGTAGGGTGTAGAGTGTAGAGTGTAGCGTGTAGGGTGTAGAGTGTAGCGTGTAGAGTGTATTGTGTAGAATGTAGAGTGTAGCATGTAGCGTGTAGAGTGTAGGGTGTAGAGTGTAGCGTGTAGGGTGTAGAGTGTAGCGTGTAGAGTGTAGCGTGTAGGGTGTAGCGTGTCGGGTGTAGCATGTAGCGTGTAGGGTGTAGGGTGTAGAGTGTAGGGTGTAGCATGTAGGGTGTAGGGTGTAGCATGTACGGTGTAGAGTGTAGCGTGTAGGGTGTACGGTGTAGAGTGTAGGGTATAAGCTGTAGCGTTTAGCGTGTAGGGTGTAGCGTGTAGCGTGTAGGGTGTAGGGTGTAGCGTGTAGTTTGTAGGTTGTAGGGTGTAGGGTGTTGTGTGTAGGGTGTAGCGTGTAGAGTGTAGCGTGTAGGGTGTAGGGTGTAGCGTGTAGTGTGTAGGGTGTAGGGTGTAGAGTGTAGGGTGTAGCATGTAGGGTGTAGGGTGTAGGGTGTAGCATGTACGGTGTAGAGTGTAGCGTGTAGGGTGTACGGTGTAGAGTGTAGGGTATAAGCTGTAGCGTTTAGCGTGTAGGGTGTAGCGTGTAGCGTGTAGGGTGTAGAGTGTAGCGTGTAGGGTGTAGAGTATAGCATGTAGAGAGTAGGGTGTAGGGTGTAGAGTGTAACGTGTAGCGTGTAGGGTGTAGCGTGTAGCGTGTAGGGTGTAGGGTGTAGAGTGTAGGGTGTAGTGTGTAGCGTGTAGCGTGTAGCGTGTAGGGTGTAGGGTGTAGATTGTAGCGTGTAGGGTGCAGGGTGTAGAGTGTAGCGTGTAGCATGTAGGGTGTAGCGTGTAGCGTGTAGGGTGTAGGGTGTAGAGTGTAACGTGTAGCGTGTAGGGTGTAGCGTGTAGCGTGTAGGGTGTAGCGTGTAGCGTGTAGTGTGTAGCGTGTAGAGTGTAGGGTGTAGAGTGTAGCGTGTAGGGTGTAGCATGTAGCGTGTAGGGTGTAGGGTGTAGAGTGTAGAGTGTAGCGTGTAGGGTGAAGCATGTAGGGTGTAGGGTGTCGGGTATAGCGTGTAGAGAGTAGGGTGTAGTGTGTAGAGTGTAGCGTGTAGGGTGTAGAGTGTAGCGTGTAGAGTGTATTGTGTAGCGTGTAGGGTGTAGCGTGTCGGGTGTAGGGTGTAGGGTGTAGCATGTAGGGTGTAGCCTGTCGGGTGTAGGGTGTAGGGTGTAGTTTGTAGGGTGTAGGGCGTTGCGTGTAGGGTGTAGAGTGTAGCGTGTAGAGTGTAGCGTGTAGGGTGTAGCGTGTAGTGTGTAGGGTGTAGGGTGTAGAGTGTAGGGTGTAGCATGTAGGGTGTAGGGTGTAGCATGTAGGGTGTAGAGAGTAGCGTGTAGGGTGTACGGTGTAGAGTGTAGGGTATAAGCTGCAGCGTTTAGCGTGTAGGGTGTAGCGTGTAGCGTGTAGGGTGTAGGGTGTAGAGTGTAGGGTGTAGGGTGTAGGGTGTAGCGTGCAGCGTGTAGGGTGTAGGGTGTAGATTGTAGCGTGTAGGGTGTAGGGTGTAGCGTGTAGCGTGTAGGGTGTAGGGTGTAGAGTGTAGCGTGTAGCGTGTAGGGTGTAGGGTGTAGAGTGTAGGGTGTAGAGTGTAGCGTGTAGAGTGTAGGGTGTAGATTGTAGGGTGTAGAGTGTAACGTGTAGCGTGTAGGGTGTAGCGTGTAGCATGTAGGGTGTAGCGTGTAGCGTGTAGGGTGCAGGGTGTAGAGTGTAGCGTGTAGGGTGTAGAGTGTAACGTGTAGCGTGTAGGGTGTAGCGTGTACCATGTAGGGTGTAGGGTGTAGAGTGTAACGTGCAGCGTTTAGGGTGTAGCGTGTAGCGTGTAGGGTGTAGCGTGTAGCGTGTAGTGTGTAGCGTGTAGAGTGTAGGGTGTAGAGTGTAGCGTGTAGGGTGTAGCATGTAGCCTGTAGGGTGTAGGGTGTAGAGTGTAGAGTGTAGCGTGTAGAGTGAAGCATGTAGGGTGTAGGGTGTCGGGTATAGCGTGTAGGGTGTAGGGTGTAGAGTGTAGGGTGTAGCGTGTATGGTGTAGTGTGTAGCGTGTAGCGTGCAGAGTGTAGCGTGTAGGGTGTAGCGTGTAGCGTGCAGAGTGTAGCGTGTAGGGTGTAGAGTGTAGCGTGTTGCGTGTAGGGTGTAGAGTGTAGCGTGTAGCGTGTAGAGTGTAGAGTGTAGCGTGTAGCGTGCAGAGTGTAGCGTGTAGGGTGTAGCGTGTAGCGTTTCGCGTGTAGGGTGTAGGGTGTAGAGTGTAGCATGTAGCGTGTAGCGTGTAGAGTGTAGCGTGTAGCGTGTAGAGTGTAGGGTGTAGCGTGTAGCGTGTAGCGTGTAGAGTGTAGGGTGTAGAGTGTAGCGTGTAGCGTGTAGAGTGTAGCGTGTAGCGTGTAGGGTGTAGAGTAGCATGTAGCGTGTAGGGTGTAGGGTGTAGAGTGTAGCGTGTAGCGTGTAGAGTGTACGGTGTAGAGTGTAGGGTGTAGCGTGTAGGGTGTAGAGTGTAGCGTGTACGGTGTAGAGTGTAGCGTGTAGCGTGTAGCATGTAGGGTGTAGGGTGTAGAGTGTAGAGTGTAGCGTGTAGGGTGTAGAGTGTAGGGTGTAGGATGTAGAGTGTAGGGTGTAGAGTGTAATGTGTAGCGTGTAGAGTGTAGCGTGTAGCATGTAGGGTGTAGGGTGTGGAGTGTAGGGTGTAGCGTGTAGGGTGTAGAGTGTAGCGTGTAGCGTGTAGGGTGTAGCATGTAGAGTGTAGGGTGTAGGGTGTAGCGTGTAGAGTGTAGGGTGTAGCATGTAGAGTGTCGGGTGTAGAGTGTAGCGTGTAGCGTGTAGGGTGTAGAGTGTAGCGTGTAGGGTGTAGAATATAGCGTGTAGAGAGTAGGGTGTAGGGTGTAGAGTTTAGGGTGTAGGGTGTAGAGTGTAACGTGTAGCGTGTAGGGTGTAGGGTGTAGAGTGTAGGGTGTAGCGTGTAGGGTGTAGCGTGTAGCGTGTAGCGTGTAGGGTGTAGGGTGTAAAGTGTAGTGTGTAGCGTGTATCGTGTAGCGTGTAGAGTGTAGCGTCTAGCGTATAGGGTGTAGCGTGTAGCGTGTAGATTGTAGCGTGTAGGGTGTAGGGTGTAGCGTGTAGCGTGTAGGGTGTAGAATGTAGCGTGTAGCGTGTAGGGTGTAGGGTGTAGAGTGCAGAGTGTAGGGTGTAGAGTGTAGCGTGTAGAGTGTAGGGTGTAGAGTGTAGGGTGTAGAGTGTAACGTGTAGTGTATAGGGTGTAGCGTGTAGGGTGTAGCGTGTAGCGTGTAGGGAGCAGGGTGTAGAGTGTAGCGTGTAGGGTGTAGAGTGTAACGTGTAGCGTGTAGGGTGTAGCGTGTAGGGTGTAGCGTGCAGCGTGTAGTGTGTAGCGTGTAGGGTGTAGGGTGTAGAGTGTAGCGTGTAGGGTGTAGCATGTAGCGTGTAGGGTGTAGGGTGTATAGTGTAGAGTGTAGCGTGTAGTGTGAAGCATGCAGGGTGTAGGGTGTCGAGTATAGCGTGTAGGGTGTAGGGTGTAGAGTGTAGGGTGTAGCGTGTGTGGTGTAGAGTGTAGCGTGTAGAGTGTAGCGTGTAGGGTGTAGGGTGTAGCGTGTAGCGTGCAGAGTGTAGCGTGTAGGGTGTAGAGTGTAGCGTGTTGCGTGTAGGGTGTAGAGTGTAGCGTGTAGAGTGTAGAGTGTAGCGTGTAGCGTGTAGAGTGTAGCGTGTAGGGTGTAGAGTATAGTGTGTAGCGTGTAGGGTGTATGGTGTAGAGTGTAGAGTAGCATGTAGCGTGTAGCGTGTAGAGTGTAGCGTGTAGGGTGTAGAGTGTAGCGTGTTGCATGTAGGGTGTACACTGTAGCGTGTAACGTGTAGAGTGTAGGGTGTAGAGTGTAGCGTGTAGCGTGTAGAGTGTAGCGTGTAGCGTGTAGGTTGTAGAGTGTAGCGTGTAGCGTGTAGGGTGTAGGGTGTAGCGTGTAGCGTGTAGAGTGTAGAGTGTAGCGTGTAGCGTGTAGAGTGTAGAGTGTAGCGTGTAGGGTGTAGAGTGTAGCGTGTAGCGTGTAGGGTGTAGGGAGTAGAGTGTAGCGTGTAGCGTGTAGAGTGTACGGTGTAGAGTGTAAGGTGTAGCGTGTAGGGTGTAGAGTGTAGCGTGTAGCGTGTAGGGTTAAGCTACACGCTACACACTAAACACAAAAAGAAAAGGATATGCAAACCAATGGGATCCACGTTAAATAGTCAATTTTATTGCACAAAAATAGTAATCCACAAACAGAACCAGGCAAAACATACATTTAAAAACATTTAAAACACTAGTATGGCTGAATAGGCCATAAGTAATTTTACCCGAGGGAATGAAGGAAGCTAATACTTTACAGCATATGTGAGACAGGAGAAATAACCAGAGAGAAAAAATTGCTAGGTATGCGGGTACACCAATCTTAGTCAAATCTACATATAAGAAGCCTATTGTTTACTGCCAACTGTGACCCCCTGAGTACTATCACAGGAAACATATACTCCAGCCTAGTATCTGGAAGAAATACATCATGGATCCTATTTTGTTCAACACAGCATGCGTGCGCACAGTTGGTAAGCAAATGAAAGCAGACCCCTATAGAAAGGTAATCAGGGAAATAGATATGCTGCAGTACTACAAAATCCTAGTTATTTGGATAAATGTATGCATACAGACGCCTTGTGGAAATACAAAGAATCAGGATCCATTGTCCTAAGGCTTGGAAAAATGCCAGGCCATGCATGAAGTAAATAGGTGTAATTCCATAGCAGTTGTAAAGATAAGTTACCCAAGTCCTGTCCCTCGGGAAAAAAACAAAGGAAGCCCTTTACCCCACGCGTACCGACACTACTCAAGCGTCTTCATCAGAGGAAAAAGTGACACCCTACACACTACAAGCTACACTCTACACCCTACACGCTACACTCTGCATTCTACACGCTACACCCTACACCCTGCACGCTACACTCTGCACGCTACACGCTACACTCTACACCATACACGCTACACCCTACACCCTACACGCTATACCCGACACCCTACACCCTACATGCTTCACCATACACGCTACACTCTACACTCTACACCCTACACCCTACACGCTACATGCTACAACCTACACGCTACACTCTACACCCTACACTCTACACGCTACACACTACACGCTACACCCTACACGCTACACCCTACACGCTACACGTTACACTCTACACCCTACACCCTACACGCTACACGCTACACCCTACACGCTACACGTTACACTCTACACCCTACACGCTACACTCTACACCCTGCACCCTACACGCTACACGCTACACCCTACATGCTACACGCTACACTCTACACGCTACACTCTACACCCTACACTCTACACTCTACACCCTACACCCTACACGCTACACGCTACACTCTACACCCTACACGCTACACCCTACACCCTACACGCTACAATCTACACCCTACACCCTACACGCTACACGCTACACCCTACACTCTACACCCTACACCCTACACGCTACACACTATACTCTACACCCTACACGCTACACCATACACGCAACACGCTACACTCTACACCCTACACGCTACACTCTGCACGCTACACGCTACACCCTACACCCTACATGCTACACTCTACACGCTACACTCTACACCATACACGCTACACCCTACACTCTACACCCTACACCCTACACGCTATACCCGACACCCTACACCCTGCATGCTTCACACTACACGCTACACTCTACACTATACACCCTACAACCTACACGCTACATGCTACACCCTACACGCTACACTCTACACCCTACACCCTACACGCTACACACTACACGCTACACGCTACACCCTACACACTACAAGTTACACTCTACACCCTACACTCTGCACTCTACACCCTACACGCTACACGCTACAATCTACACCCTACACGCTACACGCTACACCCTACACCCTACACCCTACACGCTACAATCTACACGCTACACGCTACACCCTATACGCTAGATGCTACACTCTACACGCTACACGATACACGCTACACCCTACACACTACACCCTACACTCTACACCCTACACCCTACACGCTACACGCTACACGCTACACCCTACACGCTACACCCTACACTCTACACCCTACACCCTACACGCTACACGCTACACCCTACACGCTACACGTTACACTCTACACCCTACACCCTACACTCTACACCCTACACCCTACTCTCTACACGCTATATTCTACACCCTACACGCTACACTCTACACCCTACACGCTACACGCTACACTCTACACCCTAGACGCTACACTCTATACCCTACACTCTACACGCTACACCCTACACCCTACACTCTACATGCTACACCCTACACCCTACACTCTACATGCTACACGCTACACGCTACATGCTACACGCTACACCCTACACGCTACACGCTACACACTACACACTACACCCTACACCCTACACCCTACACGCTACACGCTACACTCTACACCCTACACGCTACACCCTACACCCTACACCCTACACGCTACACGCTACACTCTACACCCTACACGCTACACCCTACACTCTACACCCTACACGCTACACCCTACACTCTACACCCTACACGCTACACGCTACACGCTACACCCTACACGCTACACTCTACACCCTACACGCTACACCCTACACTCTACACCCTACACTCTACACCCTACACGCTACACTCTACAGTCTACACCCTACACCCTACATGCTACACGCTACACGCTACACTCTACACCCCACACGCTACACGCTACACCCTACAAGCTAAACGCTACAAACTACACGCTACATATTACACTCTACACCCTAGCGTGTAGCGTGTAGGGTGTAAAGTGTAGCGTGTAGCATGTAGCGTGTAGGGTGTAGAGTGTAGCATGTAGCGTGTAGGGTGTAGAGTGTAGCGTGTAGGGTGTAGAGTGTAGCATGTAGCGTGTAGGGTGTAGGGTGTAGAGTGTAGAGTGTAGCATGTAGCGTGTAGATTGTAGGGTGTACCGTGTAGGGTGTAGAGTGTAGCATGTAGGGTGTAGGGTGTAGAGTGAAGGGTGTAGCGTGTAGAGTGTAGCGTGTAGCGTGTACGGTGTAGGGTGTAGAGTGTAGGGTGTAGCGTGTAGCGTGTAGCTTGTAGGGTGTAGAGTGTAGCGTGTAGCGTGTAGGGTGTAGAGAGTAGCGAGTAGCGTGTAGTGTGTAGGGTGTAGGGTGTAGAGTGTAGGGTGTAGCGTGTAGGGTGTAGCGTGTAGCGTGTAGCGTGTAGGGTGTAGGGTGTAGGGTGTAGCGTGTAGGGTGTAGAGTGTAGCGTGTAGCGTGTAGGGTGTAGGGTGTAGGGTGTAGCGTGTAGTGTGTAGCGTGTAGCGTGTAGGGTGTAGCGTGTAGCATGTAGCGTGTAGCGTGTAGCATGTAGAGTGTAGGGTGTAGGGTGTAGGGTGTAGCATGTAGAGTGTAGGGTGTAGGGTGTAGCGTGTAGAGTGTAGGGTATAGAGTGTAGCGTCTAGGGTGTAGAGTGTAGCGTGTAGGGTGTAGAGTGTAGCGTGTAGGGTGTAGAATATAGCGTGTAGAGAGTAGGGTGTAGGGTGTAGAGTGTAGGGTGTAGGGTGTAGAGTGTAGGGTGTAGCGTGTAGGGTGTAGCGTGTAGCGTGTAGCGTGTAGGGTGTAGGGTGTAGAGTGTAGGGTGTAGTGTGTAGGGTGTATCGTGTAGCGTGTAGAGTGTAGCGTCTAGCGTATAGGGTGTAGCGTGTAGCGTGTAGATTGTAGCGTGTAGGGTGTAGGGTGTAGGGTGTAGCGTGTAGCGTGTAGGGTGTAGATTGTAGCGTGTAGCGTGTAGGGTGTAGGGTGTAGAGTGCAGAGTGTAGGGTGTAGAGTGTAACGTGTAGTGTGTAGGGTGTAGCGTGTAGCGTGTAGTGTGTAGCGTGTAGGGTGTAGGGTGTAGAGTGTAGCATGTAGCGTGTAGGGTGTAGGGTGTAGAGCGTAGAGTGTAGCATGTAGCGTGTAGATTGTAGGGTGTACCGTGTAGGGTGTAGAGTGTAGCATGTAGGGTGTAGGGTGTAGAGTGAAGGGTGTAGCGTGTAGAGTGTAGCGTGTAGCGTGTACGGTGTAGGGTGTAGAGTGTAGGGTGTAGCGTGTAGCTTGTAGGGTGTAGAGTGTAGCGTGTAGCGTGTAGGGTGTAGAGTGTAGCGAGTAGCGTGTAGTGTATAGGGTGTAGGGTGTAGAGTGTAGGGTGTAGCGTGTAGGGTGTAGCGTGTAGCGTGTAGCGTGTAGCGTGTAGGGTGTAGGGTGTAGGGTGTAGCGTGTAGGGTGTAGAGTGTAGCGTGTAGCGTGTAGGGTGTAGGGTGTAGGGTGTAGTGTGTAGTGTGTAGTGTGTAGCGTGTAGGGTGTGGCGTGTAGCATGTAGCGTGTAGCGTGTAGCATGTAGAGTGTAGGGTGTAGGGTGTAGGGTGTAGCATGTAGAGTGTAGGGTGTAGGGTGTAGCGTGTAGAGTGTAGGGTTTAGAGTGTAGCGTCTAGGGTGTAGGGTGAGAGTAGGGTGTAGGGTGTAGAGTGTAGGGTGTAGGGTGTAGAGTGAAGGGTGTAGCGTGTAGGGTGTAGCGTGTAGCGTGTAGCGTGTAGGGTGTAGGGTGTAGAGTGTAGGATGTAGTGTGTAGGGTGTAGCGTGTATCGTGTAGCGTGTAGAGTGTAGCGTCTAGCGTATAGGGTGTAGCGTGTAGCGTGTAGATTGTAGCGTGTAGGGTGTAGGGTGTAGGGTGTAGCGTGTAGCGTGTAGGGTGTAGATTGTAGCGTGTAGCGTGTAGGGTGTAGGGTGTAGAGTGCAGAGTGTAGGGTGTAGAGTGTAACGTGTAGTGTGTAGCGTGTAGCGTGTAGTGTGTAGCGTGTAGGGTGTAGGGTGTAGAGTGTAGCATGTAGCGTGTAGGGTGTAGGGTGTAGAGCGTAGAGTGTAGCATGTAGCGTGTAGATTGTAGGGTGTACCGTGTAGGGTGTAGAGTGTAGCATGTAGGGTGTAGGGTGTAGAGTGAAGGGTGTAGCGTGTAGAGTGTAGCGTGTAGCGTGTACGGTGTAGGGTGTAGAGTGTAGGGTGTAGCGTGTAGCTTGTAGGGTGTAGAGTGTAGCGTGTAGCGTGTAGGGTGTAGAGTGTAGCGAGTAGCGTGTAGTGTGTAGGGTGTAGGGTGTAGAGTGTAGGGTGTAGCGTGTAGGGTGTAGCGTGTAGCGTGTAGCGTGTAGGGTGTAGGGTGTAGGGTGTAGCGTGTAGGGTGTAGAGTGTAGCGTGTAGCATGTAGGGTGTAGGGTGTAGGGTGTAGCGTGTAGTGTGTAGTGTGTAGCGTGTAGGGTGTAGCGTGTAGCATGTAGCATGTAGCGTGTAGCATGTAGAGTGTAGGGTGTAGGGTGTAGGGTGTAGCATGTAGAGTGTAGGGTGTAGGGTGTAGCGTGTAGAGTGTAGGGTTTAGAGTGTAGCGTCTAGGGTGTAGAGTGTAGCGTGTAGGGTGTAGAGTGTAGCGTGTAGGGTGTAGAATATAGCGTGTAGAGAGTAGGGTGTAGGGTGTAGAGTGTAGGGTGTAGGGTGTAGAGTGTAACGTGTAGCGTGTAGGGTGTAGCGTGTAGCGTGTAGGGTGTAGGGTGTAGAGTGTAGGGTGTAGCGTGTAGGGTGTAGCGTGTAGCGTGTAGGGTGTAGGGTGTAGAGTGTAGGGTGTAGTGTGTAGGGTGTAGCGTGTATCGTGTAGCGTGTAGAGTGTAGCGTCTAGCGTATAGGGTGTAGCGTGTAGCGTGTAGATTGTAGCGTGTAGGGTGTAGGGTGTAGCGTGTAGCGTGTAGGGTGTAGATTGTAGCGTGTAGCGTGTAGGGTGTAGGGTGTAGAGTGCAGAGTGTAGGGTGTAGAGTGTAACGTGTAGTGTGTAGGGTGTAGTGTGTAGCGTGTAGTGTGTAGCGTGTAGGGTGTAGGGTGTAGAGTGTAGCGTGTAGGGTGTAGCATGTAGCGTGTAGGGTGTAGGGTGTATAGTGTAGAGTGTAGCGTGTAGTGTGAAGCATGCAGGGTGTAGGGTGTCGGGTATAGCGTGTAGGGTGTAGAGTGTAGGGTGTAGCGTGTATGGTGTAGAGTGTAGCGTGTAGAGTGTAGCGTGTAGGGTGTAGGGTGTAGCGTGTAGCGTGCAGAGTGTAGCGTGTAGGGTGTAGAGTGTAGCGTGTTGCGTGTAGGGTGTAGCGTGTAGGGTGTAGAGTATAGTGTGTAGCGTGTAGGGTGTAGGGTGTAGAGTGTAGGGTGTAGCGTGTAGCGTGTAGGGTGTAGGGTGTAGATTGTAGCGTGTAGGGTGTAGGGTGTAGCGTGTAGCGTGTAGAGTGTAGGGTGTAGAGTGTAGCGTGTAGAGTGTAGGGTGTAGAGTGTAGGGTGTAGAGTGTAACGTGTAGCGTGTATTGTGTAGCGTGTAGCATGTAGGGTGTAGCGTGTAGTGTGTAGGGTGCAGGGTGTAGAGTGTAGCGTGTAGGGTGTAGAGTGTAACGTGTAGCGTGTAGGGTGTAGCGTGTAGCGTGTAGGGTGTAGGGTGTAGAGTGTAACGTGCAGCGTGTAGGGTGTAGCGTGTAGCGTGTAGGGTGTAGCGTGTAGTGTGTAGCGTGTAGAGTGTAGGGTGTAGAGTGTAGCGTGTAGGTTGTAGCATGTAGCGTGTAGGGTGTAGGGTGTAGAGTGTAGAGTGTAGCGTGTAGGGTGAAGAATGTAGGGTGTAGGGTGTCGGGTATAGCGTGTAGGGTGTAGGGTGTAGAGTGTAGGGTGTAGCGTGTATGGTGTAGAGTGTAGCGTGTAGCGTGCAGAGTGTAGCGTGCAGGGTGTAGGGTGTAGCGTGTAGAATGCAGAGTGTAGCGTGTAGGGTGTAGAGTGTAGCGTGTAGCGTGTAGGGTGTAGGGTGTAGGGTGTAGCGTGTAGGGTGTTGAGTGTAGCGTGTAGCGTGTAGGGTGTAGGGTGTAGGGTGTAGCGTGTAGGGTGTTGAGTGTAGCATGTAGAGTGTAGGGTGTAGGGTGTAGCATGTAGAGTGTAGGGTGTAGGGTGTAGCGTGTAGAGTGTAGGGTATAGAGTGTAGCGTGTAGCGAGTAGGGTGTAGAGTGTAGCGTGTAGGGTGTAGAGTGTAGCGAGTAGAGTGTAGCGTGTAGGGGTTGCGTGTAGGGTGTAGAGTGTAGCGTGTAGCGTGTAGAGTGTAGCGTGTAGGGTGTAGGGTGTAGCGTGTAGTGTGTAGGGTGTAGGGTGTAGAGTGTAGGGTGTAGCATGTAGGGTGTAGGGTGTAGGGTGTAGCATGTAGGGTGTAGAGTGTAGCGTGTAGGGTGTACGGTGTAGAGTGTAGGGTATAAGCTGTAGCGTTTAGCGTGTAGGGTGTAGCGTGTAGCGTGTAGGGTGTAGAGTGTAGCGTGTAGGGTGTAGAGTGTAGCGTGTAGCGTGCAGAGTGTAGCATGTAGGGTATAGAGTGTAGCGTGTTGCGTGTAGGGTGTAGAGTGTAGCGTGTAGCGTGTAGAGTGTAGAGTGTAGAGTGTAGCGTGTAGAGTGTAGCGTGTAGGGTGTAGGGTGTAGCGTGTAGTGTGTAGGGTGTAGGGTGTAGAGTGTAGGGTGTAGCATGTAGGGTGTAGGGTGTAGGGTGTAGCATGTAGGGTGTAGAGTGTAGCGTGTAGGGTGTACGGTGTAGAGTGTAGGGTATAAGCTGTAGCGTTTAGCGTGTAGGGTGTAGCGTGTAGCGTGTAGGGTGTAGAGTGTAGCGTGTAGGGTGTAGAGTGTAGCGTGTAGCGTGCAGAGTGTAGCATGTAGGGTATAGAGTGTAACGTGTTGCGTGTAGGGTGTAGAGTGTAGCGTGTAGCGTGTAGAGTGTAGAGTGTAGAGTGTAGCGTGTAGAGTGTAGCGTGTAGGGTGTAGAGTATAGCGTGTAGCGTGTAGGGTGTAGGGTGTAGAGTGTAGAGTGTAGCATGTAGCGTGTAGCGTGTAGAGTGTAGCGTGTAGCGTGTAGAGTGTAGGGTGTAGCGTGTAGCGTGTAGCGTGTAGAGTGTAGGGTGTAGAGTGTAGCGTGTAGCGTGTAGAGTGTAGAGTGTAGCGTGTAGCGTGTAGGGTGTAGAGTGTAGCGTGTAGCGTGTAGGGTGTAGGGTGTAGAGTGTAGCGTGTAGAGTGTGCGGTGTAGAGTGTAGGGTGTAGCGTGTAGGGTGTAGAGTGTAGCGTGTAGCGTGTAGCGTGTAGGGTTAAGCTACACGCTACACACTAAACACAAAAAGAAAAGGATATGCAAACCAATGGGATCCACGTTAAATAGTCAATTTTATTGTACACAAATAGTAATCCACAAACAGAACCAGGCAAAACATACATTTAAAGACATTTAAAACACTAGTATGGCTGAATAGGCCATAAGTAATTTTACCCGAGGGAATGAAGGAAGCTAATACTTTACAGCATATGTGAGACAGGAGAAATAACCAGAGAGAAAAAATTGCTAGGTATGCGGGTACACCAATCTTAGTCAAATCTACATATAAGAAGCCTATTGTTTACTGCCAACTGTGACCCCCTGAGTACTATGACAGGAAACATATACTCCAGCCTAGTATCTGGAAGAAATACATCATGGATCCTATTTTGTTCAACACAGCATGCGTGCGCACAGTTGGTAAGCAAATGAAAGCAGACCCCTATAGAAAGGTAATCAGGGAAATAGATATGCTGCAGTACTACAAAATCCTAGTTATTTGGATAAATGTATGCATACAGACGCCTTGTGGAAATACAAAGAATCAGGATCCATTGTCCTAAGGCTTGGAAAAATGCCAGGCCATGCATGAAGTAAATAGGTGTAATTCCATAGCAGTTGTAAAGATAAGTTACCCAAGTCCTGTTCCTTTGGGAAAAAAACAAAGGAAGCCCTGAACCCCACGCGTATCGACGCTACTCAAGCGTCTTCATCAGAGGAAAAAGTGACACCCTACACGCTACACGCTACACTCTACACCCTACACGCTACACTCTACACCCTACACGCTACACCCTACACTCTACACGCTACATGCTACACTCTACACCCTACACAATACACGCTACTTGCTACACCCTACATGCTACACTCTACACGCTACACGCTACACGCTACACCCTACACGGTACACCCTACACCCTACACCCTACACGCTACACGCTACACCCTACACCCTACACGCTACAATCTACACGCTACACGCTACACCCTACACCCTACACCCTACACGCTACAATCTACACGCTACACGCTGCACACTATACGCTACACGCTAGACGCTACACTCTACACCCTACACGCTACACCCTACACTCTACACCCTACACCCTACACGCTACACGCTACACGCTACACCCTACACGCTACACCCTACACTCTACACCCTACACCCTACACGCTACACGCTACACGCTACACCCTACACGCTACACCCTACACTCTACACCCTACACGCTACACCCTACACGCTACACGTTACACTCTACACCCTACACCCTACACTCTACACCCTACACCCTACTCTCTACACGCTACACTCTACACCCTACACGCTACACTCCACACTCTACACCCTACACCCTACACGCTACACGCTACACGCTACACTCTACACGCTAAACGCTACAGCTTATACCCTACACTCTACACCGTACACCCTACATGCTACACTCTACACCCTACACGCTACACCCTACACCCTACATGCTACACCCTACACTACACCCTACACCCTACACGCTACACCCTATGCCCTGCACGCCACACACTACACTCTACACGCTACACCCTACACTGTACACCCTACACCCTACACGCTACACGCTACACTCTACACGCTACACCCTACACCCTACACGCTATACGCTACACTCTACACCCTGCACGCTACACGCTACACCCTACACGCTACACTCTACACCCTACATGCTACACCCTACACTCTACACCCTACACACTACACGCTACTCGCTACACTCTACACCCTACACGCTACACTCTACACCCTACACTCTACACCCTACACGCTACACGCTACACTCTACACGCTAAACGCTACAGCTTATACCCTACACTCTACACCGTACACCCTACACGCTACACTCTACACCCTACACGCTACACCCTACACCCTACATGCTACACCCTACACTCTACACCCTACACCCTACATGCTACACTCTACACCCTACACCCTACTCTACATGCTACTCGCTACACGGTACATGATACACGCTACACGCTACACGCTACACCCTACACGCTACACGCTACAAGCCACACTCTACACCCTACACGCTACACCCTACACCCTACTCCCTACACTCTACATGCTACACGCTACACCCTACACCCTACACTGTACACCCTACACCCTACATGCTACACCCTACACTCTACACCCTACACCCTACATGCTACACTCTACACCCTACACCCTACTCTACATGCTACACGCTACACGGTACATGATACACGCTACACCCTACACGCTACACGCTACACCCTACACGCTACACGCTACACTCCACACCCTACACGCTACACCCTACACCCTACTCCCTACACTCTACACGCTACACGCTACACCCTACACCCTACACTGTACACCCTACACCCTACATGCTACACACTACACTCTGCTCCCTACTCTCTACACGCTACACTCTATACCCTACACTCTACACGCTACGCGCTACACGCTACACACTACACGCTACACCCTACACGCTACACTTTACACTCTACACGCTACACTCTACACTCTACACACTACACTCTACACCCTACACCCTACACCCTACTCTACATGCTACACGCTACACGCTACATGCTACACCCTACATGCTACATCCTACACCCTACACGCTACACGCTACACGCTACACTCTACACCCTACACTCTACACCCTACACGCTACACGCTACACTCTACACGCTAAACGCTACAGCTTATACCCTACACTCTACACCGTACACCCTACACGCTACACTCTACACCCTACACGCTATACCCTACACCCTACACCCTACATGCTACACCCTACACTCTACACCCTACACCCTACACGCTACACGCTAAACCCTACGACCTGCACGCCACACACTACACTCTACACGCTACACGCTACACGCTACACCCTACACGGTACACCCTACACCCTACACCCTACACGCTACACGCTACACCCTACACCCTACACGCTACAATCTACACGCTACACGCTACACCCTACACCCTACACCCTACACGCTACAATCTACACGCTACACGCTGCACACTATACGCTACACGCTAGACGCTACACTCTACACCCTACACGCTACACCCTACACTCTACACCCTACACCCTACACGCTACACGCTACACGCTACACCCTACACGCTACACCCTACACTCTACACCCTACACGCTACACCCTACACGCTACACGTTACACTCTACACCCTACACCCTACACTCTACACCCTACACCCTACTCTCTACACGCTACACTCTACACCCTACACGCTACACTCTACACTCTACACCCTACACCCTACACGCTACACGCTACACGCTACACGCTACACTCTACACGCTAAACGCTACAGCTTATACCCTACACTCTACACCGTACACCCTACATGCTACACTCTACACCCTACACGCTACACCCTACACCCTACATGCTACACCCTACACTACACCCTACACCCTACACGCTACACCCTATGCCCTGCACGCCACACACTACACTCTACACGCTACACCCTACACTGTACACCCTACACGCTACACGCTACACTCTACACGCTACACCCTACACCCTACACGCTATACGCTACACTCTACACCCTGCACGCTACACGCTACACCCTACACGCTACACTCTACACCCTACATGCTACACCCTACACTCTACACCCTACACACTACACGCTACTCGCTACACTCTACACCCTACACGCTACACTCTACACTCTACTCCCTACTCTCTACACGCTACACTCTATACCCTACACTCTACACGCTACGCGCTACACGCTACACACTACACACTACACGCTACACTTTACACTCTACACGCTACACACTACACGCTACACGCTACACTCTACATCCTACACCCTACTCTACATGCTACACGCTACACGCTACATGCTACACCCTACACGCTTCACCCTACACCCTACACGCTACACGCTACACGCTACACTCTACACCCTACACTCTACACCCTACACGCTACACGCTACACTCTACACGCTAAACGCTACAGCTTATACCCTACACTCTACACCGTACACCCTACACGCTACACTCTACACCCTACACGCTACACCCTACACCCTACATGCTACACCCTACACTCTACACCCTACACCCTACATGCTACACTCTACACCCTACACCCTACTCTACATGCTACTCGCTACACGGTACATGATACACGCTACACGCTACACGCTACACCCTACACGCTACACGCTACAAGCCACACTCTACACCCTACACGCTACACCCTACACCCTACTCCCTACACTCTACACGCTACACGCTACACCCTACACCCTACACTGTACACCCTACACCCTACATGCTACACCCTACACTCTACACCCTACACCCTACATGCTACACTCTACACCCTACACCCTACTCTACATGCTACACGCTACACGGTACATGATACACGCTACACCCTACACGCTACACGCTACACCCTACACGCTACACGCTACACTCCACACCCTACACGCTACACCCTACACGCTACACCCTACACCCTACTCCCTACACTCTACACGCTACACGCTACACCCTACACCCTACACTGTACACCCTACACCCTACATGCTACACACTACACTCTGCTCCCTACTCTCTACACGCTACACTCTATACCCTACACTCTACACGCTACGCGCTACACGCTACACACTACACGCTACACCCTACACGCTACACTTTACACTCTACACGCTACACTCTACACTCTACACACTACACTCTACACCCTACACCCTACACCCTACTCTACATGCTACACGCTACACGCTACATGCTACACCCTACACGCTACATCCTACACCCTACACGCTACACGCTACACGCTACACTCTACACCCTACACTCTACACCCTACACGCTACACGCTACACTCTACACGCTAAACGCTACAGCTTATACCCTACACTCTACACCGTACACCCTACACGCTACACTCTACACCCTACACGCTATACCCTACACCCTACACCCTACATGCTACACCCTACACTCTACACCCTACACCCTACACGCTACACGCTAAACCCTACGACCTGCACGCCACACACTACACTCTACACGCTACACCCTACACGCTACACTCTACACGCTACACGCTACACGCTACACGCTACACTCTACACCCTACACGCTACACTCTACACCCTACACACTACACTCTACACGCTACACGGTACACGCTACACGCTACGCCCTACACCCTACACGCTACATGTTACACTCTACACCCTACACGCTACACTCTACACCCTACACGCTACACCCTACACCCTACACGCTACACGCTACACTCTACACCCTACACGCTGCACTCTATACGCTACACGGTACACGCTACACGCTACACCCTACACCCTACATGCTACACGCTACACCCTACACTGTACACCCTACACCCTACACGCTACACTCTACACGCTACATGCTACACCCTACACTCTACACCCTACACGCTATACGCTACACTCTACACCCTGCACGCTACACGCTACACGCTACACCTTACACGCTACACTCTACACCCTACACGCTACACTCTACATGCTACACGCTACACGCTACATGCTACACGCTACACCCTACACGCTACACTCTACACCCTACACCCTACACGCTACACTCTACACCCTACACGCTACACCCTACACTCTACACCCTACACCCTACACGCTACTCGCTACACTCTACACCCTACCCGCTACACTCTACACGCTACACTCTACACTCTACACGCTACACGCTACACTCTACACTCTACACGCTACACGCTACACTCTACACTCTACACGCTACACGCTACACCCTACACCCTACACGCTACACTCTACACGCTACACGCTACACTCTACACCCTACACCCTACACGCTATACCCGACACCCTACACCCTACATGCTTCACCCTACACGCTACACTCTACACTCTACACCCTACACCCTACACGCTACATGCTACACTCTACACCCTACCCGCTACACTCTACACGCTACACGCTACACTCTACACTCTACACCCTACACGCAACACGCTACACTCTACACCCTACACGCTACACTCTGCACGCTACACGCTACACCCTACACGCTACACTCTACACGCTACACGCTACACTCTACACCATACACGCTACACCCTACACTCTACACCCTACACCCAACACGCTATACCCGACACCCTACACCCTACATGCTTCACCCTACACGCTACACTCTACACCCTACACGCTACACTCTACATCCTACACCCTACACGCTATACGCTACACTCTACACCCTGCACGCTACACGCTACACTCTACACCCTACACGCTACACCCTACACTCTACACTCTCCACCCTACACGCTACACGCTACACTCTACACGCTACACCCTACACGCTACACTCCACACCCTACACGCAACACCCTACACTCTACACCCTACACCCTAAACCCTACACGCTACACCCTACACGCTACACTCTACACCCTACACCCTACACGCTACACGCTACACTCTACACCCTACACCCTACACACGCTACACGCTACACTCTACACCCTACACGCTGCACTCTACACCCTACACGCTACACCCTACACCCTACACACGCTACACGCTACATACTACACTCTACACCCTACACCCTACATGATACATGCTACACCCTACACGCTACAGCCTATACGCTACACGCTACACTCTACACCCTACAAGCTACACGCTACACCCTACACTCTACACCCTACACCGTACACGCTACACGCTACACTCTACACGCTACACCCTTCACTATACACCCTACACCCTACATGCTACACTCTACACCCTACACGGTACACCCTACAATCTACACGCTACATGCTACACTCTACACTCTACACCCTACACCCTACACGGTACACCCTACACCCTACACCCTACACGCTACACGCTACACCCTACACCCTACACGCTACAATCTACACGCTACACGCTACACCCTACACCCTACACCCTACACGCTACAATCTACACGCTACACGCTGCACACTATACGCTACACGCTAGACGCTACACTCTACACCCTACACGCTACACCCTACACTCTACACCCTACACCCTACACGCTACACGCTACACGCTACACCCTACACGCTACACCCTACACTCTACACCCTACACCCTACACGCTACACGCTACACGCTACACCCTACACGCTACACCCTACACTCTACACCCTACACGCTACACCCTACACGCTACACGTTACACTCTACACCCTACACCCTACACTCTACACCCTACACCCTACTCTCTACACGCTACACTCTACACCCTACACGCTACACTCTACACTCTACACCCTACACCCTACACGCTACACGCTACACGCTACACTCTACACGCTAAACGCTACAGCTTATACCCTACACTCTACACCGTACACCCTACATGCTACACTCTACACCCTACACGCTACACCCTACACCCTACATGCTACACCCTACACTACACCCTACACCCTACACGCTACACCCTATGCCCTGCACGCCACACACTACACTCTACACGCTACACCCTACACTGTACACCCTACACGCTACACGCTACACTCTACACGCTACACCCTACACCCTACACGCTATACGCTACACTCTACACCCTGCACGCTACACGCTACACCCTACACGCTACACTCTACACCCTACATGCTACACCCTACACTCTACACCCTACACACTACACGCTACTCGCTACACTCTACACCCTACACGCTACACTCTACACTCTACTCCCTACTCTCTACACGCTACACTCTATACCCTACACTCTACACGCTACGCGCTACACGCTACACACTACACACTACACGCTACACTTTACACTCTACACGCTACACACTACACGCTACACGCTACACTCTACATCCTACACCCTACTCTACATGCTACACGCTACACGCTACATGCTACACCCTACACGCTTCACCCTACACCCTACACGCTACACGCTACACGCTACACTCTACACCCTACACTCTACACCCTACACGCTACACGCTACACTCTACACGCTAAACGCTACAGCTTATACCCTACACTCTACACCGTACACCCTACACGCTACACTCTACACCCTACACGCTACACCCTACACCCTACATGCTACACCCTACACTCTACACCCTACACCCTACATGCTACACTCTACACCCTACACCCTACTCTACATGCTACTCGCTACACGGTACATGATACACGCTACACGCTACACGCTACACCCTACACGCTACACGCTACAAGCCACACTCTACACCCTACACGCTACACCCTACACCCTACTCCCTACACTCTACACGCTACACGCTACACCCTACACCCTACACTGTACACCCTACACCCTACATGCTACACCCTACACTCTACACCCTACACCCTACATGCTACACTCTACACCCTACACCCTACTCTACATGCTACACGCTACACGGTACATGATACACGCTTCACCCTACACGCTACACGCTACACCCTACACGCTACACGCTACACTCCACACCCTACACGCTACACCCTACACGCTACACCCTACACCCTACTCCCTACACTCTACACGCTACACGCTACACCCTACACCCTACACTGTACACCCTACACCCTACATGCTACACACTACACTCTGCTCCCTACTCTCTACACGCTACACTCTATACCCTACACTCTACACGCTACGCGCTACACGCTACACACTACACGCTACACCCTACACGCTACACTTTACACTCTACACGCTACACTCTACACTCTACACACTACACTCTACACCCTACACCCTACACCCTACTCTACATGCTACACGCTACACGCTACATGCTACACCCTACACGCTACATCCTACACCCTACACGCTACACGCTACACGCTACACTCTACACCCTACACTCTACACCCTACACGCTACACGCTACACTCTACACGCTAAACGCTACAGCTTATACCCTACACTCTACACCATACACCCTACACGCTACACTCTACACCCTACACGCTATACCCTACACCCTACACCCTACATGCTACACCCTACACTCTACACCCTACACCCTACACGCTACACGCTAAACCCTACGACCTGCACGCCACACACTACACTCTACACGCTACACCCTACACGCTACACTCTACACGCTACACGCTACACGCTACACGCTACACTCTACACCCTACACGCTACACTCTACACCCTACACACTACACTCTACACGCTACACGGTACACGCTACACGCTACGCCCTACACCCTACACGCTACATGTTACACTCTACACCCTACACGCTACACTCTACACCCTACACGCTACACCCTACACCCTACACGCTACACGCTACACTCTACACCCTACACGCTGCACTCTATACGCTACACGGTACACGCTACACGCTACACCCTACACCCTACATGCTACACGCTACACCCTACACTGTACACCCTACACCCTACACGCTACACTCTACACGCTACATGCTACACCCTACACTCTACACCCTACACGCTATACGCTACACTCTACACCCTGCACGCTACACGCTACACGCTACACCTTACACGCTACACTCTACACCCTACACGCTACACTCTACATGCTACACGCTACACGCTACATGCTACACGCTACACCCTACACGCTACACTCTACACCCTACACCCTACACGCTACACTCTACACCCTACACGCTACACCCTACACTCTACACCCTACACCCTACACGCTACTCGCTACACTCTACACCCTACCCGCTACACTCTACACGCTACACTCTACACTCTACACGCTACACGCTACACTCTACACTCTACACGCTACACGCTACACTCTACACTCTACACGCTACACGCTACACCCTACACCCTACACGCTACACTCTACACGCTACACGCTACACTCTACACCCTACACCCTACACGCTATACCCGACACCCTACACCCTACATGCTTCACCCTACACGCTACACTCTACACTCTACACCCTACACCCTACACGCTACATGCTACACTCTACACCCTACCCGCTACACTCTACACGCTACACGCTACACTCTACACTCTACACCCTACACGCAACACGCTACACTCTACACCCTACACGCTACACTCTGCACGCTACACGCTACACCCTACACGCTACACTCTACACGCTACACGCTACACTCTACACCATACACGCTACACCCTACACTCTACACCCTACACCCTACACGCTATACCCGACACCCTACACCCTACATGCTTCACCCTACACGCTACACTCTACACCCTACACGCTACACTCTACATCCTACACCCTACACGCTATACGCTACACTCTACACCCTGCACGCTACACGCTACACTCTACACCCTACACGCTACACCCTACACTCTACACTCTCCACCCTACACGCTACACGCTACACTCTACACGCTACACCCTACACGCTACACTCCACACCCTACACGCAACACCCTACACTCTACACCCTACACCCTAAACCCTACACGCTACACCCTACACGCTACACTCTACACCCTACACCCTACACGCTACACGCTACACTCTACACCCTACACCCTACACACGCTACACGCTACACTCTACACCCTACACGCTGCACTCTACACCCTACACGCTACACCCTACACCCTACACACGCTACACGCTACATACTACACTCTACACCCTACACCCTACATGATACATGCTACACCCTACACGCTACAGCCTATACGCTACACGCTACACTCTACACCCTACAAGCTACACGCTACACCCTACACTCTACACCCTACACCGTACACGCTACACGCTACACTCTACACGCTACACCCTTCACTATACACCCTACACCCTACATGCTACACTCTACACCCTACACGGTACACCCTACAATCTACACGCTACATGCTACACTCTACACTCTACACCCTACACGCTACATGCTACACTCTACACCCTACACGCTACACTCTACACCCTACACGCTACACTCTACACCCTACACGCTACACGCTAGGGTGTAGAGTGTAATATGTAGCGTGTAGTTTGTAGCGTTTAGCTAGTAGGGTGTAGCGTGTAGCGTGTAGGGTGTAGAGTGAAGGGTGTAGCGTGTATCGTGTAGCGTGTAGAGTGTAGCGTCTAGCGTGTAGCGTATAGTGTGTAGCGTGTAGCGTGTAGATTGTAGCGTGTAGGGTGTAGGGTGTAGGGTGTACCGTGTAGGGTGTAGCGTGTAGCGTGTAGCGTGTAGAGTGTAGCATGTAGGGTGTAGCAAGTAGCGTGTATTGTGTAGGGTGTAGAGTGTAGCATGTAGCGTGTAGAGTGTAGGGTGTAGCGTGTAGGGTGTAGAGTGTAGCGTGTAGGGTGTAGAGTGTAGCGTGTAGCGTGTAGCGTATAGTGTGTAGCGTGTAGCGTGTAGATTGTAGCGTGTAGGGTGTAGGGTGTAGGGTGTAGCGTGTAGCGTGTAGGGTGTAGGGTGTAGGGTGTACCGTGTAGGGTTTAGCGTGTAGCGTGTAGAGTGTAGCATGTAGGGTGTAGCAAGCAGCGTGTATTGTGTAGGGTGTAGAGTGTAGCGTGTAGGGTGTCACTTTTTCCTCTGATGAAGACGCTTGAGTAGCGTCGATACGCGTGGGGTTCAGGGCTTCCTTTGTTTTTTTCCCGAGGGACAGGACTGCTATGGAATTACACCTATTTACTTCATGCATGGCCTGGCATTTTTCCAAGCCTTAGGACAATGGATCCTGATTCTTTCTATTTCCACAAGGCGTCTGTATGCATACATTTATCCAAATAACTAGGATTTTGTAGTACTGCAGCATATCTATTTCCCTGATTACCTTTCTATAGGGGTCTGCTTTCATTTGCTTACCAACTGTGCGCACGCATGCTGTGTTGAACAAAATAGGATCCATGATGTATTTCTTCCAGATACTAGGCTGGAGTATATGTTTCCTGTCATAGTACTCAGGGGGTCACAGTTGGCAGTAAACAATAGGCTTCTTATATGTAGATTTGACCAAGATTGGTGTACCCGCATACCTAGCAATTTTTTCTCTCTGGTTATTTCTCCTGTCTCACATATGCTGTAAAGTATTAGCTTCCTTCATTCCCTCGGGTAAAATTACTTATGGCCTATTCAGCCATACTAGTGTTTTAAATGTTTTTAAATGTATGATTTGCCTGGTTCTGTTTGTGGATTACTATTTTTGTACAATAAAATTGACTATTTAACGTGGATCCCATTGGTTTGCATATCCTTTTCTTTTTGTGTTTAGTGTGTAGCGTGTAACTTAACCCTACACGCTACACGCTACACTCTACACCCTACACGCTACACCCTACACTCTACACCGTACACTCTACACGCTACACGCTACACTCTACACCCTACACCCTACACGCTACACCCTACACTCTACACGCTACACGCTACACGCTACACCCTACACTCTACACGCTACACGCTACACTCTACACGCTACACGCTACATGCTACACTCTACACTCTACACCCTACACCCTACACGCTACACGCTATACTCTACACCCTACACGCTACACTCTACACGCTACATGCTACACTCTACACTCTACACGCTACACGCTACACTCTACACCCTACACGCAACACGCTACACTCTACACCCTACACGCTACACTCTGCACGCTACACGCTACACCCTACACGCTATACTCTGCACGCTACACGCTACACTCTACACCATACACGCTACACCCTACGCTCTACACCCTACACCCTACACGCTACACCCGACACCCTACACCCTACATGCTTCACCCTACACGCTACACTCTACACTCTACACCCTACACCCTACACGCTACATGCTACACCCTACACGCTACAATCTACACCCTACACCCTACACGCTACACGCTACACCCTTCACCCTACACTCTACACCCTACACGCTACACGCTACACCCTACACGCTACACGTTACACTCTACACCCTACACCCTACACCCTACTCTCTACATGCTATACTCTACACCCTACACGCTACACTCTACACCCTACACGCTACACGCTACACCCTACACGCTAAACGCTACAGCTTATACCCTACACTCTACACCGTACACCCTACAAGCTACACTCTACACCCTACATGCTACACCCTACACCCTACACCCTACATGCTACACCCTACACTCTACAACCTACACCCTACACACTACACGCTACACCTTACACCCTACACGCTACACTCTACACGCTACACGCTACACTCTACACCCTACACGCAACACCCTACACCCTACACCCTACAAACTACACGCTACACCCTACACCCTACACCCGACACGCTACACCCTACACGCTACACTCTACACGCTACACTCTACACCCTACACTCTACACGCTACATGCTACACTCTACATTCTACACAATACGCTCTACACGCTACACTCTACACCCTACACGCTACACTCTACACTCTACACCCTACTCTCTACACGCTACACTCTATACCCTACACTCTACACGCTACAGCCTACACCCTACACTCTACATGATACACCCTACAGCCTACACCCTACACTCTACATGCTACACGCTACACGATACATGCTACACGCTACACCCTACACGCTACACGCTACACTCTACACACTACACGCTACACCCTACAGCCTACACCCTACACGCTACACTCTACACCCTACACGCTACACCCTACACCCTACACCCTATACGCTACACGCTACACGCTACACGCTACACCCTACTCGCTACACCCTACACTCTACACCCTACACGCTACACCCTACACTCTACACGCTACACGCTACACGCTACACTCTACACGCTACACGCTACACTCTACACTCTACACCCTACACCCTACACGCTACACGCTATACACCCTACACGCTACACTCTACACGCTACACGCTACACGCTACACTCTACACGCTACACGCTACACTCTACACCCTACACGCAACACGCTACACTCTACACCCTACACGCTACACTCTGCATTCTACACGCTACACCTTACACCCTGCATGCTACACTCTGCATGCTACACGCTACACTCTACACTCTACTCCCTACACCCTACACGCTACACGCTATACTCTAAACCCTACAAGCTACACTCTACACCCTACACGCTACACTCTGCATTCTACACGCTACACCCTACACCCTGCATGCTACACTCTGCACGCTACACGCTACACTCTACACTCTACACCCTACACCCTACACGCTACACGCTATACACCCTACACGCTACACTCTACACGCTACACGCTACACGCTACACTCTACACGCTACACGCTACACTCTACACCCTACACGCAACACGCTACACTCTACACCCTACACGCTACACTCTGCATTCTACACGCTACACCTTACACCCTGCATGCTACACTCTGCATGCTACACGCTACACTCTACACTCTACTCCCTACACCCTACACGCTACACGCTATACTCTACACCCTACACGCTACACTCTACACCCTACACGCTACACTCTGCATTCTACACGCTACACCCTACACCCTGCATGCTACACTCTGCACGCTACACGCTACACTCTACACTCTACACCCTACACGCTATACGCTACACTCTACACCCTACACTCTACACCCTACACGCTACACTCTACACTCTACACCCTACACCCTACATGCTACACGCTACACACTACACTCTACACCCTACACGCTACACGCTACACCCTACAAGCTAAACGCTACAAACTACACGCTACATATTACACTCTACACCCTAGCGTATAGCGTGTAGGGTGTAGAGTGTAGCGTGTAGCATGTAGCGTGTAGGGTGTATGGTGTAGAGTGTAGCATGTAGCGTGTAGGGTGTAGAGTGTAGCGTGTAGGGTGTAGAGTGTAGCATGTAGCGTGTAGGGTGTAGCGTGTAGCGTGTAGCGTGTAGAGTGTAGGGTGTAGCGTGTAGGGTGTAGAGTGTCGGGTGTACACCTTACACGCTACACCCTACACTCTACACCGTACACTCTACACGCTACACGCTACACTCTACACCCTAAACCCTACACGCTACACGCTACACTCTACACCCTACACTCTACACGCTACACGCTACACGCTACACCCTACACTCTACACGCTACACGCTACACTCTACACGCTACACGCTACACCCTACACCCTACACCCTACACGCTACAATCTACACGCTACACGCTGCACACTATACGCTACACGCTAGACGCTACACTCTACACCCTACACGCTACACCCTACACTCTACACCCTACACCCTACACGCTACACGCTACACGCTACACCCTACACGCTACACCCTACACTCTACACCCTACACCCTACACGCTACACGCTACACGCTACACCCTACACGCTACACCCTACACTCTACACCCTACACGCTACACCCTACACGCTACACGTTACACTCTACACCCTACACCCTACACTCTACACCCTACACCCTACTCTCTACACGCTACACTCTACACCCTACACGCTACACTCTACACTCTACACCCTACACCCTACACGCTACACGCTACACGCTACACGCTACACTCTACACGCTAAACGCTACAGCTTATACCCTACACTCTACACCGTACACCCTACATGCTACACTCTACACCCTACACGCTACACCCTACACCCTACATGCTACACCCTACACTACACCCTACACCCTACACGCTACACCCTATGCCCTGCACGCCACACACTACACTCTACACGCTACACACTACACTCTACACGCTACACTGTACACCCTACACCCTACACGCTACACGCTACACTCTACACGCTACACCCTACACCCTACATGCTATACGCTACACTCTACACCCTGCACGCTACACGCTACACCCTACACGCTACACTCTACACCCTACATGCTACACCCTACACTACACCCTACACACTACACGCTACTCGCTACACTCTACACCCTACACGCTACACTCTACACTCTACTCCCTACTCTCTACACGCTACACTCTATACCCTACACTCTACACGCTACGCGCTACACGCTACACACTACACACTACACGCTACACTTTACACTCTACACGCTACACACTACACGCTACACGCTACACTCTACACCCTACACCCTACTCTACATGCTACACGCTACACGCTACATGCTACACCCTACACGCTTCACCCTACACCCTACACGCTACACGCTACACGCTACACTCTACACCCTACACTCTACACCCTACACGCTACACGCTACACTCTACACGCTAAACGCTACAGCTTATACCCTACACTCTACACCGTACACCCTACACGCTACACTCTACACCCTACACGCTACACCCTACACCCTACATGCTACACCCTACACTCTACACCCTACACCCTACATGCTACACTCTACACCCTACACCCTACTCTACATGCTACTCGCTACACGGTACATGATACACGCTACACCCTACACGCTACACGCTACACCCTACACGCTACACGCTACAAGCCACACTCTACACCCTACACGCTACACCCTACACCCTACTCCCTACACTCTACACGCTACACGCTACACCCTACACCCTACACTGTACACCCTACACCCTACATGCTACACCCTACACTCTACACCCTACACCCTACATGCTACACTCTACACCCTACACCCTACTCTACATGCTACACGCTACACGGTACATGATACACGCTACACCCTACACGCTACACGCTACACCCTACACGCTACACGCTACACTCCACACCCTACACGCTACACCCTACACCCTACTCCCTACACTCTACACGCTACACGCTACACCCTACACCCTACACTGTACACCCTACACCCTACATGCTACACACTACACTCTGCTCCCTACTCTCTACACGCTACACTCTATACCCTACACTCTACACGCTACGCGCTACACGCTACACACTACACGCTACACCCTACACGCTACACTTTACACTCTACACGCTACACTCTACACTCTACACACTACACTCTACACCCTACACCCTACACCCTACTCTACATGCTACACGCTACACGCTACATGCTACACCCTACACGCTACATCCTACACCCTACACGCTACACGCTACACGCTACACTCTACACTCTACACCCTACACGCTACACGCTACACGCTACACGCTACACTCTACACGCTAAACGCTACAGCTTATACCCTACACTCTACACCGTACACCCTACACGCTACACTCTACACCCTACACGCTATTCCCTACACCCTACATGCTACACCCTACACTCTACACCCTACACCCTACACGCTACACGCTACACCCTACGCCCTGCACGCCACACACTACACTCTACACGCTACACCCTACACGCTACACTCTACACGCTACACGCTACACGCTACACTCTACACCCTACACGCTACACTCTACACCCTACACACTACACTCTACACGCTACACGGTACACGCTACACACTACGCCCTACACCCTACACGCTACATGTTACACTCTACACCCTACACGCTACACTCTACACCCTACACGCTACACCCTACACCCTACACGCTACACACTACACGCTACACTCTACACCCTACACGCTGCACTCTATACGCTACACGGTACACGCTACACGCTACACCCTACACCCTACATGCTACACGCTACACCCTACACTGTACACCCTACACCCTACACGCTACACTCTACACGCTACATGCTACACCCTACACTCTACACCCTACACGCTACACGCTACACCCTACACGCTACACGCTACACTGCACACCCTACACGCTACACCCTACACCCTACTCCCTACACTCTACACGCTACACGCTACACCCTACACCCTACACTGTACACCCTACACCCTACATGCTACACACTACACTCTGCTCCCTACTCTCTACACGCTACACTCTATACCCTACACTCTACACGCTACGCGCTACACGCTACACACTACACGCTACACCCTACACGCTACACTTTACACTCTACACGCTACACTCTACACTCTACACACTACACTCTACACCCTACACCCTACACCCTACTCTACATGCTACACGCTACACGCTACATGCTACACCCTACACGCTACATCCTACACCCTACACGCTACACGCTACACGCTACACTCTACACTCTACACTCTACACCCTACACGCTACACGCTACACGCTACACGCTACACTCTACACGCTAAACGCTACAGCTTATACCCTACACTCTACACCGTACACCCTACACGCTACACTCTACACCCTACACGCTATTCCCTACACCCTACACCCTACATGCTACACCCTACACTCTACACCCTACACCCTACACGCTACACGCTACACCCTACGCCCTGCACGCCACACACTACACTCTACACGCTACACCCTACACGCTACACTCTACACGCTACACGCTACACGCTACACGCTACACGCTACACTCTACACCCTACACGCTACACTCTACACCCTACACACTACACTCTACACGCTACACGGTACACGCTACACACTACGCCCTACACCCTACACGCTACATGTTACACTCTACACCCTACACGCTACACTCTACACCCTACACGCTACACCCTACACCCTACACGCTACACACTACACGCTACACTCTACACCCTACACGCTGCACTCTATACGCTACACGGTACACGCTACACGCTACACCCTACACCCTACATGCTACACGCTACACCCTACACTGTACACCCTACACCCTACACGCTACACTCTACACGCTACATGCTACACCCTACACTCTACACCCTACACGCTATACGCTACACTCTACACCCTGCACGCTACACGCTACACGCTACACCCTACACGCTACACTCTACACCCTACACGCTACACTCTACATGCTACACGCTACACGCTACATGCTACACGCTACACCCTACACGCTACACTCTACACCCTACACCCTACACGCTACACTCTACACCCTACACGCTACACCCTACACTCTACACCCTACACCCTACACGCTACTCGCTACACTCTACACCCTACCCGCTACACTCTACACGCTACACTCTACACTCTACACGCTACACGCTACACTCTACACTCTACACGCTACACGCTACACTCTACACTCTACACGCTACACGCTACACCCTACACCCTACACGCTACACTCTACACGCTACACGCTACACTCTACACCATACAAGCTACACCCTACACTCTACACCCTACACCCTACACGCTATACCCGACACCCTACACCCTACATGCTTCACCCTACACGCTACACTCTACACTCTACACCCTACAGCCTACACGCTACATGCTACACTCTACACCCTACCCGCTACACTCTACACGCTACACGCTACACTCTACACTCTACACGCTACACGCTACACTCTACACCCTACACGCAACACGCTACACTCTACACCCTACACGCTACACTCTGCACGCTACACGCTACACCCTACACGCTACACTCTACACGCTACACGCTACACTCTACACCATACACGCTACACCCTACACTCTACACCCTACACCCTACACGCTATACCCGACACCCTACACCCTACATGCTTCACCCTACACGCTACACTCTACACCCTACACGCTACACTCTACATCCTACACCCTACACGCTATACGCTACACTCTACACCCTGCACGCTACACGCTACACTCTACACCCTACACGCTACACCCTACACTCTACACTCTCCACCCTACACGCTACACGCTACACTCTACACGCTACACCCTACACGCTACACTCCACACCCTACACGCAACACCCTACACTCTACACCCTACACCCTAAACCCTACACGCTACACCCTACACGCTACACTCTACACCCTACACCCTACACGCTACACGCTACACTCTACACCCTACACCCTACACACGCTACACGCTACACTCTACACCCTACACGCTGCACTCTACACCCTACACGCTACACCCTACACCCTACACACGCTACACGCTACATGCTACACTCTACACCCTACATGATACATGCTACACCCTACACGCTACAGCCTATACGCTACACGCTACACTCTACACCCTACAAGCTACACGCTACACGCTACACCCTACACTCTACACCCTACACGCTACACGCTACACTCTACACGCTACACCCTTCACTCTACACCCTACACCCTACATGCTACACTCTACACCCTACACGGTACACCCTACAATCTACACGCTACATGCTACACTCTACACTCTACACCCTACACCCTACACGCTACATGCTACACTCTACACCCTACACGCTACACTCTACACCCTACACGCTACACTCTACACCCTACACGCTACACGCTAGGGTGTAGAGTGTAATATGTAGCGTGTAGTTTGTAGCGTTTAGCTAGTAGGGTGTAGCGTGTAGCGTGTAGGGTGTAGAGTGTAGGGTGTAGCGTGTATCGTGTAGCGTGTAGAGTGTAGCGTCTAGCGTGTAGCGTATAGTGTGTAGCGTGTAGCGTGTAGATTGTAGCGTGTAGGGTGTAGGGTGTAGGGTGTACCGTGTAGGGTGTAGCGTGTAGCGTGTAGCGTGTAGAGTGTAGCATGTAGGGTGTAGCAAGTAGCGTGTATTGTGTAGGGTGTAGCGTGTAGGGTGTAGAGTGTAGCGTGTAGGGTGTAGAGTGTAGCGTGTAGCGTGTAGCGTATAGTGTGTAGCGTGTAGCGTGTAGATTGTAGCGTGTAGGGTGTAGGGTGTAGGGTGTAGCGTGTAGCGTGTAGGGTGTAGGGTGTACCGTGTAGGGTTTAGCGTGTAGCGTGTAGAGTGTAGCATGTAGGGTGTAGCAAGCAGCGTGTATTGTGTAGGGTGTAGAGTGTAGCGTGTAGGGTGTCACTTTTTCCTCTGATGAAGACGCTTGAGTAGCGTCGATACGCGTGGGGTTCAGGGCTTCCTTTGTTTTTTTCCCGAGGGACAGGACTGCTATGGAATTACACCTATTTACTTCATGCATGGCCTGGCATTTTTCCAAGCCTTAGGACAATGGATCCTGATTCTTTCTATTTCCACAAGGCGTCTGTATGCATACATTTATCCAAATAACTAGGATTTTGTAGTACTGCAGCATATCTATTTCCCTGATTACCTTTCTATAGGGGTCTGCTTTCATTTGCTTACCAACTGTGCGCACGCATGCTGTGTTGAACAAAATAGGATCCATGATGTATTTCTTCCAGATACTGGGCTGGAGTATATGTTTCCTGTCATAGTACTCAGGGGGTCACAGTTGGCAGTAAACAATAGGCTTCTTATATGTAGATTTGACCAAGATTGGTGTACCCGCATACCTAGCAATTTTTTCTCTCTGGTTATTTCTCCTGTCTCACATATGCTGTAAAGTATTAGCTTCCTTCATTCCCTCGGGTAAAATTACTTATGGCCTATTCAGCCATACTAGTGTTTTAAATGTTTTTAAATGTATGATTTGCCTGGTTCTGTTTGTGGATTACTATTTTTGTACAATAAAATTGACTATTTAACGTGGATCCCATTGGTTTGCATATCCTTTTCTTTTTGTGTTTAGTGTGTAGCGTGTAACTTAACCCTACACGCTACACGCTACACTCTACACCCTACACGCTACACCCTACACTCTACACCGTACACTCTACACGCTACACTCTACACCCTACACCCTACACGCTACACCCTACACTCTACACGCTACACGCTACACGCTACACCCTACACTCTACACGCTACACCCTACACGCTACACTCCACACCCTACACGCAACACCCTACACTCTACACCCTACACCCTAAACCCTACACGCTACACCCTACACGCTACACTCTACACCCTACACCCTACACGCTACACGCTACACTCTACACCCTACACCCTACACACGCTACACGCTACACTCTACACCCTACACGCTGCACTCTACACCCTACACGCTACACCCTACACCCTACACACGCTACACGCTACATGCTACACTCTACACCCTACACCCTACATGATACATGCTACACCCTACACGCTACAGCCTATACGCTACACGCTACACTCTACACCCTACAAGCTACACGCTACACGCTACACCCTACACTCTACACCCTACACCGTACACGCTACACGCTACACTCTACACGCTACACCCTTCACTCTACACCCTACACCCTACATGCTACACTCTACACCCTACACGGTACACCCTACAATCTACACGCTACATGCTACACTCTACACTCTACACCCTACACCCTACACGCTACATGCTACACTCTACACCCTACACGCTACACTCTACACCCTACACGCTACACTCTACACCCTACACGCTACACGCTAGGGTGTAGAGTGTAATATGTAGCGTGTAGTTTGTAGCGTTTAGCTAGTAGGGTGTAGCGTGTAGCGTGTAGGGTGTAGAGTGTAGGGTGTAGCGTGTATCGTGTAGCGTGTAGAGTGTAGCGTCTAGCGTGTAGCGTATAGTGTGTAGCGTGTAGCGTGTAGATTGTAGCGTGTAGGGTGTAGGGTGTAGGGTGTACCGTGTAGGGTGTAGCGTGTAGCGTGTAGCGTGTAGAGTGTAGCATGTAGGGTGTAGCAAGTAGCGTGTATTGTGTAGGGTGTAGAGTGTAGCATGTAGCGTGTAGAGTGTAGGGTGTAGCGTGTAGGGTGTAGAGTGTAGCGTGTAGGGTGTAGAGTGTAGCGTGTAGCGTGTAGCGTATAGTGTGTAGCGTGTAGCGTGTAGATTGTAGCGTGTAGGGTGTAGGGTGTAGGGTGTAGCGTGTAGCGTGTAGGGTGTAGGGTGTAGGGTGTACCGTGTAGGGTTTAGCGTGTAGCGTGTAGAGTGTAGCATGTAGGGTGTAGCAAGCAGCGTGTATTGTGTAGGGTGTAGAGTGTAGCGTGTAGGGTGTCACTTTTTCCTCTGATGAAGACGCTTGAGTAGCGTCGATACGCGTGGGGTTCAGGGCTTCCTTTGTTTTTTTCCCGAGGGACAGGACTGCTATGGAATTACACCTATTTACTTCATGCATGGCCTGGCATTTTTCCAAGCCTTAGGACAATGGATCCTGATTCTTTCCATTTCCACAAGGCGTCTGTATGCATACATTTATCCAAATAACTAGGATTTTGTAGTACTGCAGCATATCTATTTCCCTGATTACCTTTCTATAGGGGTCTGCTTTCATTTGCTTACCAACTGTGCGCACGCATGCTGTGTTGAACAAAATAGGATCCATGATGTATTTCTTCCAGATACTAGGCTGGAGTATATGTTTCCTGTCATAGTACTCAGGGGGTCACAGTTGGCAGTAAACAATAGGCTTCTTATATGTAGATTTGACCAAGATTGGTGTACCCGCATACCTAGCAATTTTTTCTCTCTGGTTATTTCTCCTGTCTCACATATGCTGTAAAGTATTAGCTTCCTTCATTCCCTCGGGTAAAATTACTTATGGCCTATTCAGCCATACTAGTGTTTTAAATGTTTTTAAATGTATGATTTGCCTGGTTCTGTTTGTGGATTACTATTTTTGTACAATAAAATTGACTATTTAACGTGGATCCCATTGGTTTGCATATCCTTTTCTTTTTGTGTTTAGTGTGTAGCGTGTAACTTAACCCTACACGCTACACGCTACACGCTACACTCTACACCCTACACGCTACACCCTACACTCTACACCGTACACTCTACATGCTACACGCTACACTCTACACCCTACACGCTACACCCTACACTCTATACGCTACACGCTACACGCTACACCCTACACTCTACACGCTACACGCTACACTCTACACGCTACACGCTACATGCTACACTCTACACTCTACACCCTACACCCTACACGCTACACGCTATACTCTGCAACCTACATGCTACACTCTACACGCTACATGCTACACTCTACACTCTACACGCTACACGCTACACTCTACACCCTACACGCAACACGCTACACTCTACACCCTACACGCTACACTCTGCACGCTACACGCTACACCCTACACGCTATACTCTGCACGCTACACGCTACACTCTACACCATACACGCTACACCCTACGCTCTACACCCTACACCCTACACGCTACACCCGACACCCTACACCCTACATGCTTCACCCTACACGCTACACTCTACACTCTACACCCTACACCCTACACGCTACATGCTACACCCTACAGCCTACACCCTACACGCTACAATCTACACCCTACACCCTACACGCTACACGCTACACGCTACACCCTTCACCCTACACTCTACACCCTACACGCTACACGCTACACCCTACACGCTACACGTTACACTCTACACCCTACACCCTACACCCTACTCTCTACATGCTATACTCTACACCCTACACGCTACACTCTACACCCTACACGCTACACGCTACACCCTACACGCTAAACGCTACAGCTTATACCCTACACTCTACACCGTACACCCTACACGCTACACTCTACACCCTACATGCTACACCCTACACCCTACACCCTACATGCTACACCCTACACTCTACAACCTACACCCTACACACTACACGCTACACCCTACACCCTACACGCTACACTCTACACGCTACACGCTACACTCTACACCCTACACCCTACACCCTACAAACTACACGCTACACCCTACACCCTACACCCGACACGCTACACCCTACACGCTACACTCTACACGCTACACTCTACACCCTACACTCTACACGCTACATGCTACACTCTACATTCTACACAATACGCTCTACACGCTACACTCTACACCCTACACGCTACACTCTACACTCTACACCCTACTCTCTACACGCTACACTCTATACCCTACACTCTACACGCTACAGCCTACACCCTACACTCTACATGCTACACCCTACAGCCTACACCCTACACTCTACATGCTACACGCTACACGATACATGCTACACGCTACACCCTACACGCTACACGCTACACTCTACACACTACACGCTACACCCTACAGCCTACACCCTACACGCTACACTCTACACCCTACACGCTACACCCTACACCCTACACCCTACACGCTACACGCTACACGCTACACGCTACACCCTACTCGCTACACCCTACACTCTACACCCTACACACTACACCCTACACTCTACACGCTACACGCTACACGCTACACTCTACACGCTACACGCTACACTCTACACTCTACACCCTACACGCTACACGCTATACACCCTACACGCTACACTCTACACGCTACACGCTACACGCTACACTCTACACGCTACACGCTACACTCTACACCCTACACGCAACACGCTACACTCTACACCCTACACGCTACACTCTGCATTCTACACGCTACACCCTACACCCTGCATGCTACACTCTGCATGCTACACGCTACACTCTACACTCTACTCCCTACACCCTACACGCTATACTCTACACCCTACACGCTACACTCTACACCCTACACGCTACACTCTGCATTCTACACGCTACACCCTACACCCTGCATGCTACACTCTGCACGCTACACGCTACACTCTACACTCTACACCCTACACCCTACACGCTATACGCTACACTCTACACCCTGCAGGCTACACGCTACACCCTACACGCTACACTCTACACCCTACACGCTACACCCTACACGCTATACTCTGCACGCTACACGCTACACTCTACACCATACACGCTACACCCTACACTCTACACCCTACACCCTACACGCTACACCCGACACTCTACACCCTACACGCTACACCCTACACTCTACACGCTACACGCTACACGCTACACTCTACACGCTACACGCTACACTCTACACTCTACACCCTACACCCTACACGCTACACGCTATACACCCTACACGCTACACTCTACACGCTACACGCTACACTCTACACGCTACACGCTACACTCTACACCCTACACGCAACACGCTACACTCTACACCCTACACGCTACACTCTGCATTCTACACGCTACACCCTCCACCCTGCATGCTACACTCTGCATGCTACACGCTACACTCTACACTCTACACCCTACACCCTACACGCTACACGCTATACTCTACACCCTACACGCTACACTCTACACCCTACACGCTACACTCTGCATTCTACACGCTACACCCTACACCCTGCATGCTACACTCTGCACGCTACACTCTACACTCTACACCCTACACCCTACACGCTATACGCTACACTCTACACCCTGCACGCTACACGCTACACCCTACACGCTACACTCTACACCCTACACGCTACACCCTACACTCTACACGCTACACGCTACACTCTACACCCTACACGCTACACCCTACACTCCACACCCTACACCCTACATGCTACACGCTACACCCTACACGCTACACATTACACTCTAAACCCTACACTCTACATCCTACACCCTACACTCTACACCCTACACGCTACACTCTACACTCTACACCCTACACCCTACATGCTACACGCTACACACTACACTCTACACCCTACACGCTACACGCTACACCCTACAAGCTAAACGCTACAAACTACACGCTACATATTACACTCTACACCCTAGCGTGTAGCGTGTAGGGTGTAGAGTGTAGCGTGTAGCATGTAGCGTGTAGGGTGTATGGTGTAGAGTGTAGCATGTAGCGTGTAGGGTGTAGAGTGTAGCGTGTAGGGTGTAGAGTGTAGCATGTAGCGTGTAGGGTGTAGGGTGTAGAGCGTAGAGTGTAGCATGTAGCGTGTAGATTGTAGGGTGTACCATGTAGGGTGTAGAGTGTAGCATGTAGGGTGTAGGGTGTAGAGTGAAGGGTGTAGCGTGTAGAGTGTAGCGTGTAGCGTGTACGGTGTAGGGTGTAGAGTGTAGGGTGTAGCGTGTAGCTTGTAGGGTGTAGAGTGTAGCGTGTAGCGTGTAGGGTGTAGAGTGTAGCGAGTAGCGTGTAGTGTGTAGGGTGTAGGGTGTAGAGTGTAGGGTGTAGCGTGTAGGGTGTAGCGTGTAGCGTGTAGCATGTAGCGTGTAGGGTGTAGGGTGTAGGGTGTAGCGTGTAAGGTGTAGAGTGTAGCGTGTAGCATGTAGGGTGTAGGGTGTAGGGTGTAGCGTGTAGTGTGTAGTGTGTAGCGTGTAGGGTGTAGCGTGTAGCATGTAGCGTGTAGCGTGTAGCATGTAGAGTGTAGGGTGTAGGGTGTAGGGTGTAGCATGTAGAGTGTAGGGTGTAGGGTGTAGCGTGTAGAGTGTAGGGTATAGAGTGTAGCGTCTAGGGTGTAGAGTGTAGCGTGTAGGGTGTAGAGTGTAGCGTGTAGGGTGTAGAATATAGCGTGTAGAGAGTAGGGTGTAGGGTGTAGAGTGTAGGGTGTAGGGTGTAGAGTGTAACGTGTAGCGTGTAGGGTGTAGCGTGTAGCGTGTAGGGTGTAGGGTGTAGAGTGTAGGGTGTAGCGTGTAGGGTGTAGCGTGTAGCGTGTAGGGTGTAGGGTGTAGAGTGTAGGGTGTAGTGTGTAGGGTGTAGCGTGTATCGTGTAGCGTGTAGAGTGTAGCGTCTAGCGTATAGGGTGTAGCGTGTAGCGTGTAGATTGTAGCGTGTAGGGTGTAGGGTGTAGGGTGTAGCGTGTAGCGTGTAGGGTGTAGATTGTAGCGTGTAGCGTGTAGGGTGTAGGGTGTAGAGTGCAGAGTGTAGGGTGTAGAGTGTAACGTGTAGTGTGTAGGGTGTAGTGTGTAGCGTGTAGTGTGTAGCGTGTAGGGTGTAGGGTGTAGAGTGTAGCGTGTAGGGTGTAGCATGTAGCGTGTAGGGTGTAGGGTGTATAGTGTAGAGTGTAGCGTGTAGTGTGAAGCATGCAGGGTGTAGGGTGTCGGGTATAGCGTGTAGGGTGTAGAGTGTAGGGTGTAGCGTGTATGGTGTAGAGTGTAGCGTGTAGAGTGTAGCGTGTAGGGTGTAGGGTGTAGCGTGTAGCGTGCAGAGTGTAGCGTGTAGGGTGTAGAGTGTAGCGTGTTGCGTGTAGGGTGTAGCGTGTAGGGTGTAGAGTATAGTGTGTAGCGTGTAGGGTGTAGGGTGTAGAGTGTAGGGTGTAGCGTGTAGCGTGTAGGGTGTAGGGTGTAGATTGTAGCGTGTAGGGTGTAGGGTGTAGCGTGTAGCGTGTAGAGTGTAGGGTGTAGAGTGTAGCGTGTAGAGTGTAGGGTGTAGAGTGTAGGGTGTAGAGTGTAACGTGTAGCGTGTATTGTGTAGCGTGTAGCATGTAGGGTGTAGCGTGTAGCGTGTAGGATGCAGGGTGTAGAGTGTAGCGTGTAGGGTGTAGAGTGTAACGTGTAGCGTGTAGGGTGTAGCGTGTAGCGTGTAGGGTGTAGGGTGTAGAGTGTAACGTGTAGCGTGTAGGGTGTAGCGTGTAGCGTGTAGGGTGTAGCGTGTAGTGTGTAGCGTGTAGAGTGTAGGGTGTAGAGTGTAGCGTGTAGGTTGTAGCATGTAGCGTGTAGGGTGTAGGGTGTAGAGTGTAGAGTGTAGCGTGTAGGGTGAAGCATGTAGGGTGTAGGGTGTCGGGTATAGCGTGTAGGGTGTAGGGTGTAGAGTGTAGGGTGTAGCGTGTATGGTGTAGAGTGTAGCGTGTAGCGTGCAGAGTGTAGCGTGCAGGGTGTAGGGTGTAGCGTGTAGAATGCAGAGTGTAGCGTGTAGGGTGTAGAGTGTAGCGTGTTGCGTGTAGGGTGTATAGTGTAGGGTGTAGCATGTAGGGGGTAGAGTGTAGAGTGTAGCGTGTAGCGTGTAGGGTGTAGGGTGTAGCGTGTAGGGTGTTGAGTGTAGCGTGTAGCGTGTAGGGTGTAGGGTGTAGGGTGTAGCGTGTAGGGTGTTGAGTGTAGCATGTAGAGTGTAGGGTGTAGGGTGTAGCATGTAGAGTGTAGGGTGTAGGGTGTAGCGTGTAGAGTGTAGGGTATAGAGTGTAGCGTGTAGCGTGTAGAGAGTAGGGTGTAGAGTGTAGCGTGTAGGGTGTAGAGTGTAGCGAGTAGAGTGTAGCGTGTAGGGTGTTGCGTGTAGGGTGTAGAGTGTAGCGTGTAGGGTGTACGGTGTAGAGTGTAGGGTATAAGCTGTAGCGTTTAGCGTGTAGGGTGTAGCGTGTAGCATGTAGGGTGTAGGGTGTAGGGTGTAGCATGTAGGGTGTAGAGTGTAGCGTGTAGGGTGTACGGTGTAGAGTGTAGGGTATAAGCTGTAGCGTTTAGCGTGTAGGGTGTAGCGTGTAGCGTGTAGGGTGTAGAGTGTAGCGTGTAGGGTGTAGAGTGTAGCGTGTAGCGTGCAGAGTGTAGCATGTAGGGTATAGAGTGTAGCGTGTTGCGTGTAGGGTGTAGAGTGTAGCGTGTAGCGTGTAGAGTGTAGAGTGTAGCGTGTAGCGTGTAGGGTGTAGAGTATAGCGTGTAGCGTGTAGGGTGTAGGGTGTAGAGTGTAGAGTGTAGCATGTAGCGTGTAGCGTGTAGCGTGTAGAGTGTAGCGTGTAGCGTGTAGAGTGTAGGGTGTAGAGTGTAGCGTGTAGCGTGTAGAGTGTAGGGTGTAGAGTGTAGCGTGTAGCGTGTAGAGTGTAGAGTGTAGCGTGTAGCGTGTAGGGTGTAGAGTGTAGCGTGTAGCGTGTAGGGTGTAGGGTGTAGAGTGTAGCCTGTAGAGTGTGCGGTGTAGAGTGTAGGGTGTAGCGTGTAGGGTGTAGAGTGTAGCGTGTAGCGTTTAGCGTGTAGGGTTAAGCTACACGCTACACACTAAACACAAAAAGAAAAGGATATGCAAACCAATGGGATCCACGTTAAATAGTCAATTTTATTGTACAAAAATAGTAATCCACAAACAGAACCAGGCAAAACATACATTTAAAGACATTTAAAACACTAGTATGGCTGAATAGGCCATAAGTAATTTTACCCGAGGGAATGAAGGAAGCTAATACTTTACAGCATATGTGAGACAGGAGAAATAACCAGAGAGAAAAAATTGCTAGGTATGCGGGTACACCAATCTTAGTCAAATCTACATATGAGAAGCCTATTGTTTACTGCCAACTGTGACCCCCTGAGTACTATGACAGGAAACATATACTCCAGCCTAGTATCTGGAAGAAATACATCATGGATCCTATTTTGTTCAACACAGCATGCGTGCGCACAGTTGGTAAGCAAATGAAAGCAGACCCCTATAGAAAGGTAATCAGGGAAATAGATATGCTGCAGTACTACAAAATCCTAGTTATTTGGATAAATGTATGCATACAGACGCCTTGTGGAAATACAAAGAATCAGGATCCATTGTCCTAAGGCTTGGAAAAATGCCAGGCCATGCATGAAGTAAATAGGTGTAATTCCATAGCAGTTGTAAAGATAAGTTACCCAAGTCCTGTCCCTTGGGAAAAAAACAAAGGAAGCCCTGAACCCCACGCGTATCGACGCTACTCAAGCGTCTTCATCAGAGGAAAAAGTGACACCCTACACGCTACACGCTACACTCTACACCCTACACGCTACACTCTACACCCTACACGCTACACCCTACACTCTACACGCTACATGCTACACTCTACACCCTACACAATACACGCTACTTGCTACACCCTACATGCTACACTCTACACGCTACACGCTACACCCTACACCCTACACGCTACACGCTACACCCTACACCCTACACGCTACAATCTACACGCTACACGCTACACCCTACACCCTACACCCTACACGCTACAATCTACACGCTACGCGCTGCACACTATACGCTACACGCTAGACGCTACACTCTACACCCTACACGCTACACCCTACACTCTACACCCTACACCCTACACGCTACACGCTACACGCTACACCCTACACGCTACACCCTACACTCTACACCCTACACCCTACACGCTACACGCTACACGCTACACCCTACACACTACACCCTACACTCTACACCGTACACGCTACACCCTACACGCTACACGTTACACTCTACACCCTACACCCTACACTCTACACCCTACACCCTACTCTCTACACGCTACACTCTACACCCTACACGCTACACTCTACACTCTACACCCTACACCCTACACGCTACACGCTACACGCTACACTCTACACGCTAAACGCTACAGCTTATACCCTACACTCTACACCGTACACCCTACATGCTACACTCTACACCCTACACGCTACACCCTACACCCTACATGCTACACCCTACACTACACCCTACACCCTACACGCTACACCCTATGCCCTGCACGCCACACACTACACTCTACACGCTACACCCTACACTGTACACCCTACACCCTACACGCTACACGCTACACTCTACACGCTACACCCTACACCCTACACGCTATACGCTACACTCTACACCCTGCACGCTACACGCTACACCCTACACGCTACACTCTACACCCTACATGCTACACCCTACACTCTACACCCTACACACTACACGCTACTCGCTACACTCTACACCCTACACGCTACACTCTACACTCTACTCCCTACTCTCTACACGCTACACTCTATACCCTACACTCTACACGCTACGCGCTACACGCTACACACTACACACTACACGCTACACTTTACACTCTACACGCTACACACTACACGCTACACGCTACACTCTACACCCTACACCCTACTCTACATGCTACACGCTACACGCTACATGCTACACCCTACACGCTTCACCCTACACCCTACACGCTACACGCTACACGCTACACTCTACACCCTACACTCTACACCCTACACGCTACACGCTACACTCTACACGCTAAACGCTACAGCTTATACCCTACACTCTACACCGTACACCCTACACGCTACACTCTACACCCTACACGCTACACCCTACACCCTACATGCTACACCCTACACTCTACACCCTACACCCTACATGCTACACTCTACACCCTACACCCTACTCTACATGCTACTCGCTACACGGTACATGATACACGCTACACCCTACACGCTACACGCTACACCCTACACGCTACACGCTACAAGCCACACTCTACACCCTACACGCTACACCCTACACCCTACTCCCTACACTCTACACGCTACACGCTACACCCTACACCCTACACTGTACACCCTACACCCTACATGCTACACCCTACACTCTACACCCTACACCCTACATGCTACACTCTACACCCTACACCCTACTCTACATGCTACACGCTACACGGTACATGATACACGCTACACCCTACACGCTACACGCTACACCCTACACGCTACACGCTACACTCCACACCCTACACGCTACACCCTACACCCTACTCCCTACACTCTACACGCTACACGCTACACCCTACACCCTACACTGTACACCCTACACCCTACATGCTACACACTACACTCTGCTCCCTACTCTCTACACGCTACACTCTATACCCTACACTCTACACGCTACGCGCTACACGCTACACACTACACGCTACACCCTACACGCTACACTTTACACTCTACACGCTACACTCTACACTCTACACACTACACTCTACACCCTACACCCTACACCCTACTCTACATGCTACACGCTACACGCTACATGCTACACCCTACACGCTACATCCTACACCCTACACGCTACACGCTACACGCTACACTCTACACCCTACACTCTACACCCTACACGCTACACGCTACACTCTACACGCTAAACGCTACAGCTTATACCCTACACTCTACACCGTACACCCTACACGCTACACTCTACACCCTACACGCTATACCCTACACCCTACACCCTACATGCTACACCCTACACTCTACACCCTACACCCTACACGCTACACGCTAAACCCTACGCCCTGCACGCCACACACTACACTCTACACGCTACACCCTACACGCTACACTCTACACGCTACACGCTACACGCTACACGCTACACTCTACACCCTACACGCTACACTCTACACCCTACACACTACACTCTACACGCTACACGGTACACGCTACACGCTACGCCCTACACCCTACACGCTACATGTTACACTCTACACCCTACACGCTACACTCTACACCCTACACGCTACACCCTACACCCTACACGCTACACACTACACGCTACACTCTACACCCTACACGCTGCACTCTATACGCTACACGGTACACGCTACACGCTACACCCTACACCCTACATGCTACACGCTACACCCTACACTGTACACCCTACACCCTACACGCTACACTCTACACGCTACATGCTACACCCTACACTCTACACCCTACACGCTATACGCTACACTCTACACCCTGCACGCTACACGCTACACGCTACACCCTACACGCTACACTCTACACCCTACACGCTACACTCTACATGCTACACGCTACACGCTACATGCTACACGCTACACCCTACACGCTACACTCTACACCCTACACGCTACACTCTACACCCTACACGCTACACCCTACACTCTACACCCTACACCCTACACGCTACTCGCTACACTCTACACCCTACCCGCTACACTCTACACGCTACACTCTACACTCTACACGCTACACGCTACACTCTACACTCTACACGCTACACGCTACACTCTACACGCTACACGCTACACGCTACACCCTACACCCTACACGCTACACTCTACACGCTACACGCTACACTCTACACCATACACGCTACACCCTACACTCTACACCCTACACCCTACACGCTATACCCGACACCCTACACCCTACATGCTTCACCCTACACGCTACACTCTACACTCTACACCCTACACCCTACACGCTACATGCTACACTCTACACCCTACCCGCTACACTCTACACGCTACACGCTACACTCTACACTCTACACGCTACACGCTACACTCTACACCCTACACGCAACACGCTACACTCTACACCCTACACGCTACACTCTGCACGCTACACGCTACACCCTACACGCTACACTCTACACGCTACACGCTACACTCTACACCATACACGCTACACCCTACACTCTACACCCTACACCCTACACGCTATACCCGACACCCTACACCCTACATGCTTCACCCTACACGCTACACTCTACACCCTACACGCTACACTCTACATCCTACACCCTACACGCTATACGCTACACTCTACACCCTGCACGCTACACGCTACACTCTACACCCTACACGCTACACCCTACACTCTACACTCTCCACCCTACACGCTACACGCTACACTCTACACGCTACACCCTACACGCTACACTCCACACCCTACACGCAACACCCTACACTCTACACCTTACACCCTAAACCCTACACGCTACACCCTACACGCTACACTCTACACCCTACACCCTACACGCTACACGCTACACTCTACACCCTACACCCTACACACGCTACACGCTACACTCTACACCCTACACGCTGCACTCTACACCCTACACGCTACACCCTACACCCTACACACGCTACACGCTACATACTACACTCTACACCCTACACCCTACATGATACATGCTACACCCTACACGCTACAGCCTATACGCTAAACGCTACACTCTACACCCTACAAGCTACACGCTACACGCTACACCCTACACTCTACACCCTACACCGTACACGCTACACGCTACACTCTACACGCTACACCCTTCACTATACACCCTACACCCTACATGCTACACTCTACACCCTACACGGTACACCCTACAATCTACACGCTACATGCTACACTCTACACTCTACACCCTACACCCTACACGCTACATGCTACACTCTACACCCTACACGCTACACTCTACACCCTACACGCTACACTCTACACCCTACACGCTACACGCTAGGGTGTAGAGTGTAATATGTAGCGTGTAGTTTGTAGCGTTTAGCTAGTAGGGTGTAGCGTGTAGCGTGTAGGGTGTAGAGTGTAGGGTGTAGCGTGTATCGTGTAGCGTGTAGAGTGTAGCGTCTAGCGTGTAGCGTATAGTGTGTAGCGTGTAGCGTGTAGATTGTAGCGTGTAGGGTGTAGGGTGTAGGGTGTACCGTGTAGGGTGTAGCGTGTAGCGTGTAGCGTGTAGAGTGTAGCATGTAGGGTGTAGCAAGTAGCGTGTATTGTGTAGGGTGTAGAGTGTAGCATGTAGCGTGTAGAGTGTAGGGTGTAGCGTGTAGGGTGTAGAGTGTAGCGTGTAGGGTGTAGAGTGTAGCGTGTAGCGTGTAGCGTATAGTGTGTGGCGTGTAGCGTGTAGATTGTAGCGTGTAGGGTGTAGGGTGTAGGCTGTAGCGTGTAGCGTGTAGGGTGTAGGGTGTAGGGTATACCGTGTAGGGTTTAGCGTGTAGCGTGTAGAGTGTAGCATGTAGGGTGTAGCAAGCAGCGTGTATTGTGTAGGGTGTAGAGTGTAGCGTGTAGGGTGTCACTTTTTCCTCTGATGAAGACGCTTGAGTAGCGTCGATACGCGTGGGGTTCAGGGCTTCCTTTGTTTTTTTCCCGAGGGACAGGACTGCTATGGAATTACACCTATTTACTTCATGCATGGCCTGGCATTTTTCCAAGCCTTAGGACAATGGATCCTGATTCTTTCTATTTCACCAAAATTAGTTTTTATTGGGTATATAACAAAAATGAACAGAAGAGAAAAAGAAAAAAAATAAACAATGACATAAACAATGTCTAAATAACTATAGTAAAAATGTCTACAACAGGTATAACTGTACATCTCAAAAAAGAAGAATCGTCAAATAGCTTTTTGACTGTATCTAAAAAATATATACAACAGTACAAACACTCTGAACGACTGAAACAGATACATGTCCATAGTAAGTATAAATGATCATTTAGCAAAAGAAAACATCAAGTTTTTCCTTCAACTGTAGCCATTTACCCCACCTGGTCTGAAAACAATCCTCAGAGAGAAGGTTTGTATAATAAATTTTTTCGTATATAAAATGTTTGTCAATCAACAATATTAAATGTTTCACATTAGGGGGACTAACACTATTCCACTCCCTGGCAATCAAATAACTTGCAGACATTAAAATGTGACTGGTTAAAAATTTGTCTGATTTGAGGTGGTTTAGATTAATGAGTAGTAGGGCTATATCAGGACGTGGAGAGATGGTTTTTTTAATCAAAAAAGAAATTATCACGAAAACCTCAGACCAAAAATTCGCAAGAAGGGGACAGGACCAGAAAGTATGTAATAGATTTGCTGACTGTCCACATTTCCTCCAACACATTCCATCATGGTCTTTAATAAAATGTTTTAGTCTATTAGGAGTCAAATAATATCTCTGGGTCAATTTGTAATGAGTTTCAAGAGTATTTGAGCATCTGGAGGCCTTCGTCGCTAATTTAAAGGATTGTGACCACTGAACTGGCGAAATTTTTACATTTAAACTTTGTTCCCATTTTTCAAAAGGACCCGAGCTGCTAAAAGTATGTTTGTCAGTTAAGACATTGTAAAAGGCACTCAAACAGCTTAGTTTTTGGGGGTGGGTTTGTAAGGAAGTTAATAGCAGTTTGGTTGAAATATACTTTCTTAGGTATGCCTATCTGTTTTTTATATTCCTCTTTAAGAAAATAATAATCCATAAATTCACTACTATTAATTTTGAATTTGTCTTTTAGTATATGAAAGGGAATAAAAAGATTATTTTCTACCAAGTCATAAATGGATTTAATCCCCCGTCTCGACCAAAGCTCATAACGGAGTCTAAGTGAGGGCCTAATTGGAAGTAAAAATGAGATGGGAAGTGGTTTAATAGAGTAAGGAAGTTTGTTAGACTTTTGGGAATGAAAGTATAGCCAGCTTTCAACCGATGCCCTAATGATGGGATTGCGGACATCTTTGGTCTTTTGTTGTTTTATGAAAAAATTATATAGGTATAGAAGAGGTTCCTGGTTGGGCATGGAGGCCAATTCCATTTTTGGCCATTCCAGGCCATCAGTATTTTTGAACCATGACTTAGTTTGGTCTAGTATAACGGAATGATAATATGCATTTATGTCAGGTAAAGCTATTCCACCACTTTCTCTAGAGCGAATCAGAGTTTGTTTTTTTATTCTGGTTTTTCCCCCAGACCATATAAATTTATTCATTTGGTTTGTTAATTTTTGTAGAATAGATTTGGGAAGTGGTAGGGGGACATTTCTAAAGAAATATAAGATTTTAGGAAGGACAAACATTTTATATAAGGTGACTTTCCCGAGCCACGAGGAAGGGAATTTTGAGATGGATTTAATGACCTTCTCCACCTCACCATGGGCATGTTCAGCATTGATCTCATACAGTTTATCTATATTGTTAGTCAACAAAATACCAAGATATGGGGTCTGAGTGCGGTCCCAGATGAAAGGATAGGAACTGCGCAAAAGTTGCTTCATCTGGAGTGACAGGTAAAGAGACAACACTATAGTTTTTGAATAATTTAATTTATAAAAGGACACTTTACTAAAATCATTAATGATTTCCCAGACACGCTTGATTGAATTAACTGGATCCGACAATGTAAGGATAATGTCGTCTGCGTATAGTCCGATTTTATGATCGGTGTTATCTGAGCGTATACCTCTAACTTCCTCAGAGTTCCTGATGTATTGTGCTAGTGGTTCCAGACTAAGAATAAAAATCAGAGGGGAAAGTGGGCACCCCTGTCTGGTTCCATTGGAAATTGGAAACTGGTCTGATAGCGTATTATTGACCAATACAGCAGCTGACGGAGCAGAATATAGTGTTTGGATGCTTTTAATTAAACCTGGACTAAAATTAAATTTTTTTTAATACCGCAAATGCAAACTCCCAGCTTAGACGGTCAAATGCCTTTTCTGCATCCAAAGTAATGAACACGCTGGGAGTCTGCCTGCGATTACAGAGAGAAAGAAGATTTAATACCCGCCTAGTGCTATCGTAAGTTTGTCTCTGTTTCACAAAACCTACTTGGTCAGGGTGAATGATATCTGGGATAATGTGTTGTAACCTGTTTGCTATAATTTTGGCGTACGCTTTGATATCAGTATTTAGCAATGATATTGGTCTGAAATTTTCAACTTTGGTTGCATCCTTGTCAGCTTTGGGAATAACCACTATTGTGGCCCTGAGCATCTCCCTGCTACATGTTCCATTCACTCTAATAAAGTTGAGTGTTTGGGTCAGATGGGGAATAAGCAATTGCTTAAATTGTTTATAATATTCACTAGTAAAACCGTCTGGGCCCGGCGCCTTATTGAGTTTAAAAGCATTAATAACGTTTATGACCTCTTTTTCACTAAAGGGCATGTCTAGTATTTCCCTCTGATCTAACGTGAGGCTTCCAAGTTTCATTTTTTCCAAAAAAGAATCAATTTGGTCCTGGGAGGGAGGTGAGACACCCTTACTATCTTTCAAATTGTATAAATTAAAGTAATAATCCCTGAAAGCTCCCGCAATATCCTTTGGTTTTAGGACATCACCCGTAGCTAAAGAGATTCTATCCACCACTTTTTTCATCTTAATAGGTTTGTATTTATTGGCCATCAATCTGGTTGGCCTATTATTATCCGTATAATACCCAGCCCCAAAAAAAGTGGCCTTTTTCTCGTATTGGGCAATTAAAAGGTTCCTAAGTTCTAACCTACTGGTATGTAACTCTTTATGTCTGTCGAAATTTGTATCATTTTGGGCGGCAACCTCTAGAGCTTTTATTCTGTCTAACAATTCTTTCTGTTTAAATTCTCTAATTTTTTTCTGTTTAGCTCCAAGTTGAATCAAGATTCCCCTAATTACACACTTGTGAGCCTGCCATAATGTTTCCGGATTAATATCTTGTGTAGAATTTTCAACAAAATAATGGGAGATGGCTTTTTCTATTAATTTGGAATTATTCTGTGTGACAGTTATGAATTTATTGTATTTCCAATTATATGATTTATTTTCTCTATCTGTGTTTTTGAGTTTTAGAAGGATAGGGGCGTGATCTGACCAAGTGATTGGGCCCGTAACAAATTCTTCATATAGATCCAAAACTGAGAGACTTGTAAAAATATGGTCAATTCTAGTAAAAGATTTGTTGTATGGGCAGTATCTTGTGAATTCTTTTGAATTTGTATTCAGCACTCTACAACTATCCTGTAATCCAGATTGTCTTAGCCAGTAAGATAAATTTTGTTTTTTATAATAGGTCAGCGGGTGGGTGCAATCCAAATGAGGATCAACAATATGATTAAAGTCCCCGCCCCATACAACATGCCCCTCACTGAAGTCCTCCAATTTTTTTTTGAATCTATTAAGAAAGCGTATTTGTCTTGAATTGGGGGCATGTATGTTAGCAATGGTGTAATTAACATCTCCCAATTTTCCCTTAATAGTGATTTGTCTACCTTCCTCGTCCTTCATTGTATCTATTATTTTAAAAGGTAAATCCTTGTGGATGGCTATTGCGACCCCCGCTTTTTTCTTCTTACTGTTTGAGAAGATTATTTGTGGAAAATATTTATTACGGAGTCTATGATTATCGGATTCTAATAAATGAGTTTCTTGAAGCAGTATTATATCAGCTTTAAGGGTCCGCATATCCCTCCAAAGAGTAAATCTTTTGTAGGGATTGTTTAGGCCATTCACGTTATAGGAGACAATGTTTAAAGACATAGTAGTGGAGTTTGTGAGTTATGTAATGAACGTTATAGTTACATTTGGAGTTGCCCACAGGGGGGGAGATCAATGAGACCAGCATATATTTTAAAAACAAAGGATGCAACCTGCATGGAGCCCGTATCCCCATCATGATAGTGATGATGAAATCCTCCAGACCAGATGAAAGCGAAGGCAAATGACGATTTCCGTTTAGTAGAAGCGCACACAAACCTGTATATAGACATAAAACAAAAATAACATATTTGTTAACAGCAAAAAAGTGGGTTAGCAACCCAACAGTTAATGCACACCGAGGTGTGTAAGTGAATGAGTAAATATTCATTCAAAGTTCAGGGGGTGAAATTAAAGGCCAAGTGAGTGGGGCCAGCCTAACACAGTTCAAAAGCTTTATCTGTTTTTCTTCGTGATCCACGAGGGCTTGACATGTCCTGGAAGATGATCGGAAACTCCGCTATCTTTGTGTCCAGAACTTGATCTCTCCATGGGCGGCAGGCCTAGATCATGGATAAATTTGTCAGAGTTATTTAAGTCAGTTAGCGCAAAAATAACATCTTCCTTAATCACGATCAGTTTGGTTGGAAAACCCCATTTATAAAGTATCTTGTTATTCCTAAGATGGTCCGTGACAGGAATGTATTCTCTCCGTTTTTGTAATGTGGCTCTTGAAAAATCCGCGAAAATTTTAATCTTGTTGTAGGGGGTCGGTAAATTTGGCAGTTGCTTGCTTTTCCTGAGAATTTCCTCTTTAACTTGAAAATAGTGGAAACAGGCTATGACATCTCTGGGAGCTGTAGTTGGTGCGTATTTGGATTTAGGTAGTCTGTGAATGCGCTCCAGTGTTAGATCACCCCTAGAAGCTTTAGGAAGAACTGAGTGAAGCATTTTTTGGGTATATTCTGTAAGATCACGATCTTTGATTGACTCAGGTATCCCTCTAAATTTTAAGTTACTGCGCCTGCTTCTATCTTCTTGTTCAATCTGTTTTGATTTTATTTGGGCCACCTCGTCTTCTAGGTTATAATGGGCGTCTATCAATTTATTATGGGACTCCACCAGTTCTCCCATTTTCCGTTCAAGGTGATCCACACGCTGTCCAAGACCATCTATATCTTTGCGAAGGGATAGATTATGAGATTCTAATTGTGACTGGAAAGATTGAGCCAAAAGAAGAATAATGTTCTTAATGAATAATTCTGATGCATTTTTGTTAGAGGCATTCACATCAGATAATGTTTGTAAGAGAGTATCAGCAAGTTTGGGGCTGCTGAGATCTTTAGGAGAATGTATATACACTGACTCCTTATTTTGAGAGCTTTCCTGTGCTGCAGCAATCAGGATATTCACTTTGGAATGGGAAGTGTCATGGGTGCTGGCTGGCACCGTAATGGGGCTGGTACTATTATCAGATCCAGCGCTATATTTGTCATAAACAGCTTCCCCTGGGACTGATGGGGTAAAAGGAGTGTCTGATATTAATGATATATCCGGGCATGATGTAGCCGCCTTAACCGGCGCTGCAGCGTCCTTAACCGGCGTTGTGTATTGATTACTAGCGGTTAATTTAGCTGGCGTTCTTTTTAAAGCCTTTCCAGCGCTTTGTTTCTGTGAACGCCGCTGAGAGCGCTCGTTCTCCTTTTCAAGATGGCCGCTCTCGCGGGAAGACGAGCGAGAGCGGCAGCTCCGTGCAGGGCTATTTTCTAGCGGTCCCCTCCGCTTACTCACGGTTACCGCAGACCTCCTCTGTGTGAGCCGCGGGTTCATTCTCGTCTTGAAAGCGGCGTGCTTCTGCCGCTGTGGCGTCGCTCTTAAGTGCTGGCGTCCCCGGCCATAGACACGGGACTTGCCTGCACTTCCTGGATTTTCACATGTAGGATGCGGGGAGCCGCCACCGCCATCTTGGGACATCTCTTCAGCGCTGCAGCGCTCTGTGTCAGCGTCTTTTTCTCTGCGGCTGCTGCGGTCAGCCATAGCAGCTTGGTAGCAGTCTGTGCAGGAGATATTCCGGTGCTGGAGGCTATAACTTTTAGGTGGAATCTCGCAGAAATGCTTTATAGAATCGCTTAGTTAGGTGGCCCCAGTGTGGAGCTCACAGCTGAGACGTCCTCTCAGACTCAGCGCTGGCCACGCCTCCAGGGCAGCCTATATTTCAGCTATGCAGTGTAATTACATTTGTGGAAGTCTCTCCCCGCCAGAGAGGCTTATCAGTATGATACACTTATTGTTATTATTTATACATATATTGAACAGCCGCAGTGTCCCCGGGTTATGGTGGGAATCCGGTGCTCGAACTCGTGATGCCTTGTAGTTCTCTGCCGAGAGAAAGGAGCCGCGCTGTTCACTTGTCACATCAGCGGCCGCGCTGCTGCAGCCGTGCGCGAAGGAGTCCCGGCGCGCGCATTGATCTATATTACCGCACGTCAGCAGCTGCTTCCTCTCAGCAGCGCCGGTGATTTCCCCGCTCTGCGCGACTCCCGGTGAGCGGTGCCGCTGTGGAAGAGGTGGTGGGAGCCTCCTGACTCCCACCAAGGACCAGTGAGAGCCGAGTTTAACTTTTAAAGTGCCGGGGGTAGCGGGGAGCAGCGGGGACCGTCGGCGGATGTGATTCTTTCTATTTCCACAAGGCGTCTGTATGCATACATTTATCCAAATAACTAGGATTTTGTAGTACTGCAGCATATCTATTTCCCTGATTACCTTTCTATAGGGGTCTGCTTTCATTTGCTTACCAACTGTGCGCACGCATGCTGTGTTGAACAAAATAGGATCCATGATGTATTTCTTCCAGATACTAGGCTGGAGTATGTTTCCTGTCATAGTACTCAGGGGGTCACAGTTGGCAGTAAACAATAGGCTTCTTATATGTAGATTTGACCAAGATTGGTGTACCCGCATACCTAGCAATTTTTTCTCTCTGGTTATTTCTCCTGTCTCACATATGCTGTAAAGTATTAGCTTCCTTCATTCCCTCGGGTAAAATTACTTATGGCCTATTCAGCCATACTAGTGTTTTAAATGTTTTTAAATGTATGATTTGCCTGGTTCTGTTTGTGGATTACTATTTTTGTACAATAAAATTGACTATTTAACGTGGATCCCATTGGTTTGCATATCCTTTTCTTTTTGTGTTTAGTGTGTAGCGTGTAACTTAACCCTACACGCTACACGCTACACTCTACACCCTACACGCTACACCCTACACTCTACACCGTACACTCTACACGCTACACGCTACACTCTACACCCTACACCCTACACGCTACACCCTACACTCTACACGCTACACGCTACACGCTACACCCTACACTCTACACGCTACACGCTACACTCTACACGCTACACGCTACATGCTACACTCTACACTCTACACCCTACACCCTACACGCTACACGCTATACTCTACACCCTACACGCTACACTCTACACGCTACACGCTACACTCTACACTCTACACGCTACACGCTACACTCTACACCCTACACGCAACACGCTACACTCTACACCCTACACGCTACACTCTGCACGCTACACGCTACACCCTACACGCTATACTCTGCACGCTACACGCTACACTCTACACCATACACGCTACACCCTACGCTCTACACCCTACACCCTACACGCTACACCCGACACCCTACACCCTACATGCTTCACCCTACACGCTACACTCTACACTCTACACCCTACACCCTACACGCTACATGCTACACCCTACACGCTACAATCTACACCCTACACCCTACACGCTACACGCTACACGCTACACCCTTCACCCTACACTCTACACCCTACACGCTACACGCTACACCCTACACGCTACACGTTACACTCTACACCCTACACCCTACACCCTACTCTCTACATGCTATACTCTACACCCTACACGCTACACTCTACACCCTACACGCTACACGCTACACCCTACACGCTAAACGCTACAGCTTATACCCTACACTCTACACCGTACACCCTACACGCTACACTCTACACCCTACATGCTACACCCTACACCCTACACCCTACATGCTACACCCTACACTCTACAACCTACACCCTACACACTACACGCTACACCCTACACCCTACACGCTACACTCTACACGCTACACGCTACACTCTACACCCTACACGCAACACCCTACACCCTACACCCTACAAACTACACGCTACACCCTACACCCTACACCCGACACGCTACACCCTACACGCTACACTCTACACGCTACACTCTACACCCTACACTCTACACGCTACATGCTACACTCTACATTCTACACAATACGCTCTACACGCTACACTCTACACCCTACACGCTACACTCTACACTCTACACCCTACTCTCTACACGCTACACTCTATACCCTACACTCTACACGCTACAGCCTACACCCTACACTCTACATGCTACACCCTACAGCCTACACCCTACACTCTACATGCTACACGCTACACGATACATGCTACACGCTACACCCTACACGCTACACGCTACACTCTACACACTACACGCTACACCCTACAGCCTACACCCTACACGCTACACTCTACACCCTACACGCTACACCCTACACCCTACACCCTACACGCTACACGCTACACGCTACACGCTACACCCTACTCGCTACACCCTACACTCTACACCCTACACGCTACACCCTACACTCTACACGCTACACGCTACACGCTACACTCTACACGCTACACGCTACACTCTACACTCTACACCCTACACCCTACACGCTACACGCTATACACCCTACACGCTACACTCTACACGCTACACGCTACACGCTACACTCTACACGCTACACTCTACACCCTACACGCAACACGCTACACTCTACACCCTACACGCTACACTCTGCATTCTACACGCTACACCTTACACCCTGCATGCTACACTCTGCATGCTACACGCTACACTCTACACTCTACTCCCTACACCCTACACGCTACACGCTACACACTACACTCTACACCCTACACGCTACACGCTACACCCTACAAGCTAAACGCTACAAACTACACGCTACATATTACACTCTACACCCTAGCGTATAGCGTGTAGGGTGTAGAGTGTAGCGTGTAGCATGTAGCGTGTAGGGTGTATGGTGTAGAGTGTAGCATGTAGCGTGTAGGGTGTAGAGTGTAGCGTGTAGGGTGTAGAGTGTAGCATGTAGCGTGTAGGGTGTAGCGTGTAGCGTGTAGCGTGTAGAGTGTAGGGTGTAGCGTGTAGGGTGTAGAGTGTCGGGTGTACACCCTACACGCTACACCCTACACTCTACACCGTACACTCTACACGCTACACGCTACACTCTACACCCTAAACCCTACACGCTACACGCTACACTCTACACCCTACACTCTACACGCTACACGCTAAACGCTACACCCTACACTCTACACGCTACACGCTACACTCTACACGCTACACGCTACACCCTACACCCTACACGCTACAATCTACACGCTACACGCTGCACACTATACGCTACACGCTAGACGCTACACTCTACACCCTACACGCTACACCCTACACTCTACACCCTACACCCTACACGCTACACGCTACACGCTACACCCTACACGCTACACCCTACACTCTACACCCTACACCCTACACGCTACACGCTACACGCTACACCCTACACGCTACACCCTACACTCTACACCCTACACGCTACACCCTACACGCTACACGTTACACTCTACACCCTACACCCTACACTCTACACCCTACACCCTACTCTCTGCACGCTACACTCTACACCCTACACGCTACACTCTACACTCTACACCCTACACCCTACACGCTACACGCTACACGCTACACTCTACACGCTAAACGCTACAGCTTATACCCTACACTCTACACCGTACACCCTACATGCTACACTCTACACCCTACACGCTACACCCTACACCCTACATGCTACACCCTACACTACACCCTACACCCTACACGCTACACCCTATGCCCTGCACGCCACACACTACACTCTACACGCTACACACTACACTCTACACGCTACACTGTACACCCTACACCCTACACGCTACACGCTACACTCTACACGCTACACCCTACACCCTACACGCTATACGCTACACTCTACACCCTGCACGCTACACGCTACACCCTACACGCTACACTCTACACCCTACATGCTACACCCTACACTCTACACCCTACACACTACACGCTACTCGCTACACTCTACACCCTACACGCTACACTCTACACTCTACTCCCTACTCTCTACACGCTACACTCTATACCCTACACTCTACACGCTACGCGCTACACGCTACACACTACACACTACACGCTACACTTTACACTCTACACGCTACACACTACACGCTACACGCTACACTCTACACCCTACACCCTACTCTACATGCTACACGCTACACGCTACATGCTACACCCTACACGCTTCACCCTACACCCTACACGCTACACGCTACACGCTACACTCTACACCCTACACTCTACACCCTACACGCTACACGCTACACTCTACACGCTAAACGCTACAGCTTATACCCTACACTCTACAACGTACACCCTACACGCTACACTCTACACCCTACACGCTACACCCTACACCCTACATGCTACACCCTACACTCTACACCCTACACCCTACATGCTACACTCTACACCCTACACCCTACTCTACATGCTACTCGCTACACGGTACATGATACACGCTACACCCTACACGCTACACGCTACACCCTACACGCTACACGCTACAAGCCACACTCTACACCCTACACGCTACACCCTACACCCTACTCCCTACACTCTACACGCTACACGCTACACCCTACACCCTACACTGTACACCCTACACCCTACATGCTACACCCTACACTCTACACCCTACACCCTACATGCTACACTCTACACCCTACACCCTACTCTACATGCTACACGCTACACGGTACATGATACACGCTACACCCTACACGCTACACGCTACACCCTACACGCTACACGCTACACTCCACACCCTACACGCTACACCCTACACCCTACTCCCTACACTCTACACGCTACACGCTACACCCTACACCCTACACTGTACACCCTACACCCTACATGCTACACACTACACTCTGCTCCCTACTCTCTACACGCTACACTCTATACCCTACACTCTACACACTACGCGCTACACTCTACACACTACACGCTACACCCTACACGCTACACTTTACACTCTACACGCTACACTCTACACTCTACACACTACACTCTACACCCTACACCCTACACCCTACTCTACATGCTACACGCTACACGCTACATGCTACACCCTACACGCTACATCCTACACCCTACACGCTACACGCTACACGCTACACTCTACACTCTACACCCTACACGCTACACGCTACACGCTACACTCTACACGCTAAACGCTACAGTTTATACCCTACACTCTACACCGTACACCCTACACGCTACACTCTACACCCTACACGCTATTCCCTACACCCTACACCCTACATGCTACACCCTACACTCTACACCCTACACCCTACACGCTACACGCTACACCCTACGCCCTGCACGCCACACACTACACTCTACACGCTACACCCTACACGCTACACTCTACACGCTACACGCTACACGCTACACGCTACACGCTACACTCTACACCCTACACGCTACACTCTACACCCTACACACTACACTCTACACGCTACACGGTACACGCTACACACTACGCCCTACACCCTACACGCTACATGTTACACTCTACACCCTACACGCTACACTCTACACCCTACACGCTACACCCTACACCCTACACGCTACACACTACACGCTACACTCTACACCCTACACGCTGCACTCTATACGCTACACGGTACACGCTACACGCTACACCCTACACCCTACATGCTACACGCTACACCCTACACTGTACACCCTACACCCTACACGCTACACTCTACACGCTACATGCTACACCCTACACTCTACACCCTACACGCTATACGCTACACTCTACACCCTGCACGCTACACGCTACACGCTACACCCTACACGCTACACTCTACATGCTACACGCTACACGCTACATGCTACACGCTACACCCTACACGCTACACTCTACACCCTACACCCTACACGCTACACTCTACACCCTACACGCTACACCCTACACTCTACACCCTACACCCTACACGCTACTCGCTACACTCTACACCCTACCCGCTACACTCTACACGCTACACTCTACACTCTACACGCTACACGCTACACTCTACACTCTACACGCTACACGCTACACTCTACACTCTACACGCTACACGCTACACCCTACACCCTACACGCTACACTCTACACGCTACACGCTACACTCTACACCATACAAGCTACACCCTACACTCTACACCCTACACCCTACACGCTATACCCGACACCCTACACCCTACATGCTTCACCCTACACGCTACACTCTACACTCTACACCCTACACCCTACACGCTACATGCTACACTCTACACCCTACCCGCTACACTCTACACGCTACACGCTACACTCTACACTCTACACTCTACACGCTACACGCTACACTCTACACCCTACACGCAACACGCTACACTCTACACCCTACACGCTACACTCTGCACGCTACACGCTACACCCTACACGCTACACTCTACACGCTACACGCTACACTCTACACCATACACGCTACACCCTACACTCTACACCCTACACCCTACACGCTATACCCGACACCCTACACCCTACATGCTTCACCCTACACGCTACACTCTACACCCTACACGCTACACTCTACATCCTACACCCTACACGCTATACGCTACACTCTACACCCTGCACGCTACACGCTACACTCTACACCCTACACGCTACACCCTACACTCTACACTCTCCACCCTACACGCTACACGCTACACTCTACACGCTACACCCTACACGCTACACTCCACACCCTACACGCAACACCCTACACTCTACACCCTACACCCTAAACCCTACACGCTACACCCTACACGCTACACTCTACACCCTACACCCTACACGCTACACGCTACACTCTACACCCTACACCCTACACACGCTACACGCTACACTCTACACCCTACACGCTGCACTCTACACCCTACACGCTACACCCTACACCCTACACACGCTACACGCTACATGCTACACTCTACACCCTACACCCTACATGATACATGCTACACCCTACACGCTACAGCCTATACGCTACACGCTACACTCTACACCCTACAAGCTACACGCTACACGCTACACCCTACACTCTACACCCTACACCGTACACGCTACACGCTACACTCTACACGCTACACCCTTCACTCTACACCCTACACCCTACATGCTACACTCTACACCCTACACGGTACACCCTACAATCTACACGCTACATGCTACACTCTACACTCTACACCCTACACCCTACACGCTACATGCTACACTCTACACCCTACACGCTACACTCTACACCCTACACGCTACACTCTACACCCTACACGCTACACGCTAGGGTGTAGAGTGTAATATGTAGCGTGTAGTTTGTAGCGTTTAGCTAGTAGGGTGTAGCATGTAGCGTGTAGGGTGTAGAGTGTAGGGTGTAGCGTGTATCGTGTAGCGTGTAGAGTGTAGCGTCTAGCGTGTAGCGTATAGTGTGTAGCGTGTAGCGTGTAGATTGTAGCGTGTAGGGTGTAGGGTGTAGGGTGTACCGTGTAGGGTGTAGCGTGTAGCGTGTAGCGTGTAGAGTGTAGCATGTAGGGTGTAGCAAGTAGCGTGTATTGTGTAGGGTGTAGAGTGTAGCATGTAGCGTGTAGAGTGTAGGGTGTAGCGTGTAGGGTGTAGAGTGTAGCGTGTAGGGTGTAGAGTGTAGCGTGTAGCGTGTAGCGTATAGTGTGTAGCGTGTAGCGTGTAGATTGTAGCGTGTAGGGTGTAGGGTGTAGCGTGTAGCGTGTAGGGTGTAGGGTGTAGGGTGCACCGTGTAGGGTTTAGCGTGTAGCGTGTAGAGTGTAGCATGTAGGGTGTAGCAAGCAGCGTGTATTGTGTAGGGTGTAGAGTGTAGCGTGTAGGGTGTCACTTTTTCCTCTGATGAAGACGCTTGAGTAGCGTCGATACGCGTGGGGTTCAGGGCTTCCTTTGTTTTTTTCCCGAGGGACAGGACTGCTATGGAATTACACCTATTTACTTCATGCATGGCCTGGCATTTTTCCAAGCCTTAGGACAATGGATCCTGATTCTTTCTATTTCCACAAGGCGTCTGTATGCATACATTTATCCAAATAACTAGGATTTTGTAGTACTGCAGCATATCTATTTCCCTGATTACCTTTCTATAGGGGTCTGCTTTCATTTGCTTACCAACTGTGCGCACGCATGCTGTGTTGAACAAAATAGGATCCATGATGTATTTCTTCCAGATACTAGGCTGGAGTATATGTTTCCTGTCATAGTACTCAGGGGGTCACAGTTGGCAGTAAACAATAGGCTTCTTATATGTAGATTTGACCAAGATTGGTGTACCCGCATACCTAGCAATTTTTTCTCTCTGGTTATTTCTCCTGTCTCACATATGCTGTAAAGTATTAGCTTCCTTCATTCCCTCGGGTAAAATTACTTATGGCCTATTCAGCCATACTAGTGTTTTAAATGTTTTTAAATGTATGATTTGCCTGGTTCTGTTTGTGGATTACTATTTTTGTACAATAAAATTGACTATTTAACGTGGATCCCATTGGTTTGCATATCCTTTTCTTTTTGTGTTTAGTGTGTAGCGTGTAACTTAACCCTACACGCTACACGCTACACGCTACACTCTACACCCTACACGCTACACCCTACACTCTACACCGTACACTCTACACGCTACACGCTACACTCTACACCCTACACCCTACACGCTACACCCTACACTCTACACGCTACACGCTACACGCTACACCCTACACTCTACACGCTACACGCTACACTCTACACGCTACACGCTACATGCTACACTCTACACTCTACACCCTACACCCTACACGCTACACGCTATACTCTGCACCCTACACGCTACACTCTACACGCTACATGCTACACTCTACACTCTACATGCTACACGCTACACTCTACACCCTACACGCAACACGCTACACTCTACACCCTACACGCTACACTCTGCACGCTACACGCTACACCCTACACGCTATACTCTGCACGCTACACGCTACACTCTACACCATACACGCTACACCCTACGCTCTACACCCTACACCCTACACGCTACACCCGACACCCTACACCCTACATGCTTCACCCTACACGCTACACTCTACACCCTACACCCTACACGCTACATGCTACACCCTACACGCTACAATCTACACCCTACACCCTACACGCTACACGCTACACGCTACACCCTTCACCCTACACTCTACACCCTACACGCTACACGCTACACCCTACACGCTACACGTTACACTCTACACCCTACACCCTACACCCTACTCTCTACATGCTATACTCTACACCCTACACGCTACACTCTACACCCTACACGCTACACGCTACTCCCTACACGCTAAACGCTACAGCTTATACCCTACACTCTACACCGTACACCCTACACGCTACACTCTACACCCTACATGCTACACCCTACACCCTACACCCTACATGCTACACCCTACACTCTACAACCTACACCCTACACACTACACGCTACACCCTACACCCTACACGCTACACTCTACACGCTACACGCTACACTCTACACCCTACACGCAACACCCTACACCCTACACCCTACAAACTACACGCTACACCCTACACCCTACACCCGACACGCTACACCCTACACGCTACACTCTACACGCTACACTCTACACCCTACACTCTACACGCTACATGCTACACTCTACATTCTACACAATACGCTCTACACGCTACACTCTACACCCTACACGCTACACTCTACACTCTACACCCTACTCTACATGCTACACGCTACACGGTACATGATACACGCTACACCCTACACGCTACACGCTACACCCTACACGCTACACGCTACACTCCACACCCTACACGCTACACCCTACACCCTACTCCCTACACTCTACACGCTACACGCTACACCCTACACCCTACACTGTACACCCTACACCCTACATGCTACACACTACACTCTGCTCCCTACTCTCTACACGCTACACTCTATACCCTACACTCTACACACTACGCGCTACACTCTACACACTACACGCTACACCCTACACGCTACACTTTACACTCTACACGCTACACTCTACACTCTACACACTACACTCTACACCCTACACCCTACACCCTACTCTACATGCTACACGCTACACGCTACATGCTACACCCTACACGCTACATCCTACACCCTACACGCTACACGCTACACGCTACACTCTACACTCTACACCCTACACGCTACACGCTACACGCTACACTCTACACGCTAAACGCTACAGTTTATACCCTACACTCTACACCGTACACCCTACACGCTACACTCTACACCCTACACGCTATTCCCTACACCCTACACCCTACATGCTACACCCTACACTCTACACCCTACACCCTACACGCTACACGCTACACCCTACGCCCTGCACGCCACACACTACACTCTACACGCTACACCCTACACGCTACACTCTACACGCTACACGCTACACGCTACACGCTACACGCTACACTCTACACCCTACACGCTACACTCTACACCCTACACACTACACTCTACACGCTACACGGTACACGCTACACACTACGCCCTACACCCTACACGCTACATGTTACACTCTACACCCTACACGCTACACTCTACACCCTACACGCTACACCCTACACCCTACACGCTACACACTACACGCTACACTCTACACCCTACACGCTGCACTCTATACGCTACACGGTACACGCTACACGCTACACCCTACACCCTACATGCTACACGCTACACCCTACACTGTACACCCTACACCCTACACGCTACACTCTACACGCTACATGCTACACCCTACACTCTACACCCTACACGCTATACGCTACACTCTACACCCTGCACGCTACACGCTACACGCTACACCCTACACGCTACACTCTACATGCTACACGCTACACGCTACATGCTACACGCTACACCCTACACGCTACACTCTACACCCTACACCCTACACGCTACACTCTACACCCTACACGCTACACCCTACACTCTACACCCTACACCCTACACGCTACTCGCTACACTCTACACCCTACCCGCTACACTCTACACGCTACACTCTACACTCTACACGCTACACGCTACACTCTACACTCTACACGCTACACGCTACACTCTACACTCTACACGCTACACGCTACACCCTACACCCTACACGCTACACTCTACACGCTACACGCTACACTCTACACCATACAAGCTACACCCTACACTCTACACCCTACACCCTACACGCTATACCCGACACCCTACACCCTACATGCTTCACCCTACACGCTACACTCTACACTCTACACCCTACACCCTACACGCTACATGCTACACTCTACACCCTACCCGCTACACTCTACACGCTACACGCTACACTCTACACTCTACACTCTACACGCTACACGCTACACTCTACACCCTACACGCAACACGCTACACTCTACACCCTACACGCTACACTCTGCACGCTACACGCTACACCCTACACGCTACACTCTACACGCTACACGCTACACTCTACACCATACACGCTACACCCTACACTCTACACCCTACACCCTACACGCTATACCCGACACCCTACACCCTACATGCTTCACCCTACACGCTACACTCTACACCCTACACGCTACACTCTACATCCTACACCCTACACGCTATACGCTACACTCTACACCCTGCACGCTACACGCTACACTCTACACCCTACACGCTACACCCTACACTCTACACTCTCCACCCTACACGCTACACGCTACACTCTACACGCTACACCCTACACGCTACACTCCACACCCTACACGCAACACCCTACACTCTACACCCTACACCCTAAACCCTACACGCTACACCCTACACGCTACACTCTACACCCTACACCCTACACGCTACACGCTACACTCTACACCCTACACCCTACACACGCTACACGCTACACTCTACACCCTACACGCTGCACTCTACACCCTACACGCTACACCCTACACCCTACACACGCTACACGCTACATGCTACACTCTACACCCTACACCCTACATGATACATGCTACACCCTACACGCTACAGCCTATACGCTACACGCTACACTCTACACCCTACAAGCTACACGCTACACGCTACACCCTACACTCTACACCCTACACCGTACACGCTACACGCTACACTCTACACGCTACACCCTTCACTCTACACCCTACACCCTACATGCTACACTCTACACCCTACACGGTACACCCTACAATCTACACGCTACATGCTACACTCTACACTCTACACCCTACACCCTACACGCTACATGCTACACTCTACACCCTACACGCTACACTCTACACCCTACACGCTACACTCTACACCCTACACGCTACACGCTAGGGTGTAGAGTGTAATATGTAGCGTGTAGTTTGTAGCGTTTAGCTAGTAGGGTGTAGCATGTAGCGTGTAGGGTGTAGAGTGTAGGGTGTAGCGTGTATCGTGTAGCGTGTAGAGTGTAGCGTCTAGCGTGTAGCGTATAGTGTGTAGCGTGTAGCGTGTAGATTGTAGCGTGTAGGGTGTAGGGTGTAGGGTGTACCGTGTAGGGTGTAGCGTGTAGCGTGTAGCGTGTAGAGTGTAGCATGTAGGGTGTAGCAAGTAGCGTGTATTGTGTAGGGTGTAGAGTGTAGCATGTAGCGTGTAGAGTGTAGGGTGTAGCGTGTAGGGTGTAGAGTGTAGCGTGTAGGGTGTAGAGTGTAGCGTGTAGCGTGTAGCGTATAGTGTGTAGCGTGTAGCGTGTAGATTGTAGCGTGTAGGGTGTAGGGTGTAGCGTGTAGCGTGTAGGGTGTAGGGTGTAGGGTGCACCGTGTAGGGTTTAGCGTGTAGCGTGTAGAGTGTAGCATGTAGGGTGTAGCAAGCAGCGTGTATTGTGTAGGGTGTAGAGTGTAGCGTGTAGGGTGTCACTTTTTCCTCTGATGAAGACGCTTGAGTAGCGTCGATACGCGTGGGGTTCAGGGCTTCCTTTGTTTTTTTCCCGAGGGACAGGACTGCTATGGAATTACACCTATTTACTTCATGCATGGCCTGGCATTTTTCCAAGCCTTAGGACAATGGATCCTGATTCTTTCTATTTCCACAAGGCGTCTGTATGCATACATTTATCCAAATAACTAGGATTTTGTAGTACTGCAGCATATCTATTTCCCTGATTACCTTTCTATAGGGGTCTGCTTTCATTTGCTTACCAACTGTGCGCACGCATGCTGTGTTGAACAAAATAGGATCCATGATGTATTTCTTCCAGATACTAGGCTGGAGTATATGTTTCCTGTCATAGTACTCAGGGGGTCACAGTTGGCAGTAAACAATAGGCTTCTTATATGTAGATTTGACCAAGATTGGTGTACCCGCATACCTAGCAATTTTTTCTCTCTGGTTATTTCTCCTGTCTCACATATGCTGTAAAGTATTAGCTTCCTTCATTCCCTCGGGTAAAATTACTTATGGCCTATTCAGCCATACTAGTGTTTTAAATGTTTTTAAATGTATGATTTGCCTGGTTCTGTTTGTGGATTACTATTTTTGTACAATAAAATTGACTATTTAACGTGGATCCCATTGGTTTGCATATCCTTTTCTTTTTGTGTTTAGTGTGTAGCGTGTAACTTAACCCTACACGCTACACGCTACACGCTACACTCTACACCCTACACGCTACACCCTACACTCTACACCGTACACTCTACACGCTACACGCTACACTCTACACCCTACACCCTACACGCTACACCCTACACTCTACACGCTACACGCTACACGCTACACCCTACACTCTACACGCTATACGCTACACTCTACACGCTACACGCTACATGCTACACTCTACACTCTACACCCTACACCCTACACGCTACACGCTATACTCTGCACCCTACACGCTACACTCTACACGCTACATGCTACACTCTACACTCTACATGCTACACGCTACACTCTACACCCTACACGCAACACGCTACACTCTACACCCTACACGCTACACTCTGCACGCTACACGCTACACCCTACACGCTATACTCTGCACGCTACACGCTACACTCTACACCATACACGCTACACCCTACGCTCTACACCCTACACCCTACACGCTACACCCGACACCCTACACCCTACATGCTTCACCCTACACGCTACACTCTACACCCTACACCCTACACGCTACATGCTACACCCTACACGCTACAATCTACACCCTACACCCTACACGCTACACGCTACACGCTACACCCTTCACCCTACACTCTACACCCTACACGCTACACGCTACACCCTACACGCTACACGTTACACTCTACACCCTACACCCTACACCCTACTCTCTACATGCTATACTCTACACCCTACACGCTACACTCTACACCCTACACGCTACACGCTACTCCCTACACGCTAAACGCTACAGCTTATACCCTACACTCTACACCGTACACCCTACACGCTACACTCTACACCCTACATGCTACACCCTACACCCTACACCCTACATGCTACACCCTACACTCTACAACCTACACCCTACACACTACACGCTACACCCTACACCCTACACGCTACACTCTACACGCTACACGCTACACTCTACACCCTACACGCAACACCCTACACCCTACACCCTACAAACTACACGCTACACCCTACACCCTACACCCGACACGCTACACCCTACACGCTACACTCTACACGCTACACTCTACACCCTACACTCTACACGCTACATGCTACACTCTACATTCTACACAATACGCTCTACACGCTACACTCTACACCCTACACGCTACACTCTACACTCTACACCCTACTCTCTACACGCTACACTCTATACCCTACACTCTACACGCTACAGCCTACACCCTACACTCTACATGCTACACCCTACAGCCTACACCCTACACTCTACATGCTACACGCTACACGATACATGCTACACGCTACACCCTACACGCTACACGCTACACTCTACACACTACACGCTACACCCTACAGCCTACACCCTACACGCTACACTCTACACCCTACACGCTACACCCTACACCCTACACCCTACACGCTACACGCTACACGCTACACCCTACTCGCTACACCCTACACTCTACACCCTACACGCTACACCCTACACTCTACACGCTACACGCTACACGCTACACTCTACACGCTACACGCTACACTCTACACTCTACACCCTACACCCTACACGCTACACGCTATACACCCTACACGCTACACTCTACACGCTACACGCTACACGCTACACTCTACACGCTACACGCTACACTCTACACCCTACACGCAACACGCTACACTCTACACCCTACACGCTACACTCTGCATTCTACACGCTACACCCTACACCCTGCATGCTACACTCTGCATGCTACACGCTACACTCTACACTCTACTCCCTACACCCTACACGCTATACTCTACACCCTACACGCTACACTTTACACCCTACACGCTACACTCTGCATTCTACACGCTACAACCCTACACCCTGCATGCTACACTCTGCACGCTACACGCTACACTCTACACTCTACACCCTACACCCTACACGCTATACGCTACACTCTACACCCTGCAGGCTACACGCTACACCCTACACGCTACACTCTACACCCTACACGCTACACCCTACATGCTATACTCTGCACGCTACACGCTACACTCTACACCATACACGCTACACCCTACACTCTACACCCTACACCCTACACGCTACACCCGACACTCTACACCCTACACGCTACACCCTACACTCTACACGCTACACGCTACACGCTACACTCTACACGCTACACGCTACACTCTACACTCTACACCCTACACCCTACACGCTACACGCTATACACCCTACACGCTACACTCTACACGCTACACGCTACACTCTACACGCTACACGCTACACTCTACACCCTACACGCAACACGCTACACTCTACACCCTACACGCTACACTCTGCATTCTACACGCTACACCCTCCACCCTGCATGCTACACTCTGCATGCTACACGCTACACTCTACACTCTACACCCTACACCCTACACGCTACACGCTATACTCTACACCCTACACGCTACACTCTACACCCTACACGCTACACTCTGCATTCTACACGCTACACCCTACACCCTGCATGCTACACTCTGCACGCTACACTCTACACTCTACACCCTACACCCTACACGCTATACGCTACACTCTACACCCTGCACGCTACACGCTACACCCTACACGCTACACTCTACACCCTACACGCTACACCCTACACTCTACACGCTACACGCTACACTCTACACCCTACACGCTACACCCTACACTCCACACCCTACACCCTACATGCTACACGCTACACCCTACACGCTACACATTACACTCTAAACCCTACACTCTACATCCTACACCCTACACTCTACACCCTACACGCTACACTCTACACTCTACACCCTACACCCTACATGCTACACGCTACACACTACACTCTACACCCTACACGCTACACGCTACACCCTACAAGCTAAACGCTACAAACTACACGCTACATATTACACTCTACACCCTAGCGTGTAGCGTGTAGGGTGTAGAGTGTAGCGTGTAGGGTGTATGGTGTAGAGTGTAGCATGTAGCGTGTAGGGTGTAGAGTGTAGCGTGTAGGGTGTAGAGTGTAGCATGTAGCGTGTAGGGTGTAGGGTGTAGAGCGTAGAGTGTAGCATGTAGCGTGTAGATTGTAGGGTGTACCGTGTAGGGTGTAGAGTGTAGCATGTAGGGTGTAGGGTGTAGGGTGTAGAGTGTAGCGTGTAGCGTGTACGGTGTAGGGTGTAGAGTGTAGGGTGTAGCGTGTAGCTTGTAGGGTGTAGAGTGTAGCGTGTAGCGTGTAGGGTGTAGAGTGTAGCGAGTAGCGTGTAGTGTGTAGGGTGTAGGGTGTAGAGTGTAGGGTGTAGCGTGTAGGGTGTAGCGTGTAGCGTGTAGCATGTAGCGTGTAGGGTGTAGGGTGTAGGGTGTAGCGTGTAGGGTGTAGAGTGTAGCGTGTAGCGTGTAGGGTGTAGGGTGTAGGGTGTAGCGTGTAGTGTGTAGTGTGTAGCGTGTAGGATGTAGCGTGTAGCATGTAGCGTGTAGCGTGTAGCATGTAGAGTGTAGGGTGTAGGGTGTAGGGTGTAGCATGTAGAGTGTAGGGTGTAGGGTGTAGCGTGTAGAGTGTAGGGTATAGAGTGTAGCGTCTAGGGTGTAGAGTGTAGCGTGTAGGGTGTAGAGTGTAGCGTGTAGGGTGTAGAATATAGCGTGTAGAGAGTAGGGTGTAGGGTGTAGAGTGTAGGGTGTAGGGTGTAGAGTGTAACGTGTAGCGTGTAGGGTGTAGCGTGTAGCGTGTAGGGTGTAGGGTGTAGAGTGTAGGGTGTAGCGTGTAGGGTGTAGCGTGTAGCGTGTAGCGTGTAGGGTGTAGGGTGTAGAGTGTAGGGTGTAGTGTGTAGGGTGTAGCGTGTATCGTGTAGCGTGTAGAGTGTAGCGTCTAGCGTATAGGGTGTAGCGTGTAGCGTGTAGATTGTAGCGTGTAGGGTGTAGGGTGTAGGGTGTAGCGTGTAGCGTGTAGGGTGTAGATTGTAGCGTGTAGCGTGTAGGGTGTAGGGTGTAGAGTGCAGAGTGTAGGGTGTAGAGTGTAACGTGTAGTGTGTAGGGTGTAGTGTGTAGCGTGTAGTGTGTAGCGTGTAGGGTGTAGGGTGTAGAGTGTAGCGTGTAGGGTGTAGCATGTAGCGTGTAGGGTGTAGGGTGTATAGTGTAGAGTGTAGCGTGTAGTGTGAAGCATGCAGGGTGTAGGGTGTCGGGTATAGCGTGTAGGGTGTAGAGTGTAGGGTGTAGCGTGTATGGTGTAGAGTGTAGCGTGTAGAGTGTAGCGTGTAGGGTGTAGGGTGTAGCGTGTAGCGTGCAGAGTGTAGCGTGTAGGGTGTAGAGTGTAGCGTGTTGCGTGTAGGGTGTAGCGTGTAGGGTGTAGAGTATAGTGTGTAGCGTGTAGGGTGTAGGGTGTAGAGTGTAGCGTGTAGAGTGTAGGGTGTAGAGTGTAGCGTGTAGAGTGTAGGGTGTAGAGTGTAGGGTGTAGAGTGTAACGTGTAGCGTGTATTGTGTAGCGTGTAGCATGTAGGGTGTAGCGTGTAGCGTGTAGGGTGCAGGGTGTAGAGTGTAGCGTGTAGGGTGTAGAGTGTAACGTGTAGCGTGTAGGGTGTAGCGTGTAGCGTGTAGGGTGTAGGGTGTAGAGTGTAACGTGTAGCGTGTAGGGTGTAGCGTGTAGCGTGTAGGGTGTAGCGTGTAGTGTGTAGCGTGTAGAGTGTAGGGTGTAGAGTGTAGCGTGTAGAATGTAGCATGTAGCGTGTAGGGTGTAGGGTGTAGAGTGTAGAGTGTAGCGTGTAGGGTGAAGCATGTAGGGTGTAGGGTGTCGGGTATAGCGTGTAGGGTGTAGGGTGTAGAGTGTAGGGTGTAGCGTGTATGGTGTAGAGTGTAGCGTGTAGCGTGCAGAGTGTAGCGTGCAGGGTGTAGGGTGTAGCGTGTAGAATGCAGAGTGTAGCGTGTAGGGTGTAGAGTGTAGCGTGTTGCGTGTAGGGTGTAGAGTGTAGGGTGTAGCATGTAGGGGGTAGAGTGTAGAGTGTAGCGTGTAGCGTGTAGGGTGTAGGGTGTAGGGTGTAGCGTGTAGGGTGTTGAGTGTAGCGTGTAGCGTGTAGGGTGTAGGGTGTAGCGTGTAGGGTGTTGAGTGTAGCATGTAGAGTGTAGGGTGTAGCATGTAGAGTGTAGGGTGTAGGGTGTAGCGTGTAGTGTAGGGTATAGAGTGTAGCGTGTAGCGTGTAGAGAGTAGGGTGTAGAGTGTAGCGTGTAGGGTGTAGAGTGTAGCGAGTAGAGTGTAGCGTGTAGGGTGTTGCGTGTAGGGTGTAGAGTGTAGCGTGTAGCGTGTAGAGTGTAGCGTGTAGGGTGTAGGGTGTAGCGTGTAGTGTGTAGGGTGTAGGGTGTAGAGTGTAGGGTGTAGCATGTAGGGTGTAGGGTGTAGGGTGTAGCATGTAGGGTGTAGAGTGTAGCGTGTAGGGTGTACGGTGTAGAGTGTAGGGTATAAGCTGTAGCGTTTAGCGTGTAGGGTGTAGCGTGTAGCGTGTAGGGTGTAGAGTGTAGCGTGTAGGGTGTAGAGTGTAGCGTGTAGCGTGCAGAGTGTAGCATGTAGGGTATAGAGTGTAGCGTGTTGCGTGTAGGGTGTAGAGTGTAGCGTGTAGCGTGTAGAGTGTAGAGTGTAGCGTGTAGCGTGTAGAGTGTAGCGTGTAGGGTGTAGAGTATAGCGTGTAGCGTGTAGGGTGTAGGGTGTAGAGTGTAGAGTGTAGCATGTAGCGTGTTGCGTGTAGAGTGTAGCGTGTAGCGTGTAGAGTGTAGGGTGTAGAGTGTAGCGTGTAGCGTGTAGAGTGTAGGGTGTAGAGTGTAGCGTGTAGCGTGTAGAGTGTAGAGTGTAGCGTGTAGCGTGTAGGGTGTAGAGTGTAGCGTGTAGCGTGTAGGGTGTAGGGTGTAGAGTGTAGCCTGTAGAGTGTGCGGTGTAGAGTGTAGGGTGTAGAGTGTAGCATGTAGCGTGTAGGGTGTATGGTGTAGAGTGTAGCATGTAGCGTGTAGGGTGTAGAGTGTAGCGTGTAGGGTGTAGAGTGTAGCATGTAGCGTGTAGGGTGTAGGGTGTAGAGCGTAGAGTGTAGCATGTAGCGTGTAGATTGTAGGGTGTACCGTGTAGGGTGTAGAGTGTAGCATGTAGGGTGTAGGGTGTAGAGTGAAGGGTGTAGCGTGTAGAGTGTAGCGTGTAGCGTGTACGGTGTAGGGTGTAGAGTGTAGGGTGTAGCGTGTAGCTTGTAGGGTGTAGAGTGTAGCGTGTAGCGTGTAGGGTGTAGAGTGTAGCGAGTAGCGTGTAGTGTGTAGGGTGTAGGGTGTAGAGTGTAGGGTGTAGCGTGTAGGGTGTAGCGTGTAGCGTGTAGCATGTAGCGTGTAGGGTGTAGGGTGTAGGGTGTAGCGTGTAGGGTGTAGAGTGTAGCGTGTAGCGTGTAGGGTGTAGGGTGTAGGGTGTAGCGTGTAGTGTGTAGTGTGTAGCGTGTAGGGTGTAGCGTGTAGCATGTAGCGTGTAGCGTGTAGCATGTAGAGTGTAGGGTGTAGGGTGTAGGGTGTAGCATGTAGAGTGTAGGGTGTAGGGTGTAGCGTGTAGAGTGTAGGGTATAGAGTGTAGCGTCTAGGGTGTAGAGTGTAGCGTGTAGGGTGTAGAGTGTAGCGTGTAGGGTGTAGAATATAGCGTGTAGAGAGTAGGGTGTAGGGTGTAGAGTGTAGGGTGTAGGGTGTAGAGTGTAACGTGTAGCGAGTAGGGTGTAGCGTGTAGCGTGTAGGGTGTAGGGTGTAGAGTGTAGGGTGTAGCGTGTAGGGTGTAGCGTGTAGCGTGTAGCGTGTAGGGTGTAGGGTGTAGAGTGTAGGGTGTAGTGTGTAGGGTGTAGCGTGTATCGTGTAGCGTGTAGAGTGTAGCGTCTAGCGTATAGGGTGTAGCGTGTAGCGTGTAGATTGTAGCGTGTAGGGTGTAGGGTGTAGGGTGTAGCGTGTAGCGTGTAGGGTGTAGATTGTAGCGTGTAGCGTGTAGGGTGTAGGGTGTAGAGTGCAGAGTGTAGGGTGTAGAGTGTAACGTGTAGTGTGTAGGGTGTAGTGTGTAGCGTGTAGTGTGTAGCGTGTAGGGTGTAGGGTGTAGAGTGTAGCGTGTAGGGTGTAGCATGTAGCGTGTAGGGTGTAGGGTGTATAGTGTAGAGTGTAGCGTGTAGTGTGAAGCATGCAGGGTGTAGGGTGTCGGGTATAGCGTGTAGGGTGTAGAGTGTAGGGTGTAGCGTGTATGGTGTAGAGTGTAGCGTGTAGAGTGTAGCGTGTAGGGTGTAGGGTGTAGCGTGTAGCGTGCAGAGTGTAGCGTGTAGGGTGTAGAGTGTAGCGTGTTGCGTGTAGGGTGTAGCGTGTAGGGTGTAGAGTATAGTGTGTAGCGTGTAGGGTGTAGGGTGTAGAGTGTAGGGTGTAGCGTGTAGCGTGTAGGGTGTAGGGTGTAGATTGTAGCGTGTAGGGTGTAGGGTGTAGCGTGTAGCGTGTAGAGTGTAGGGTGTAGAGTGTAGCGTGTAGAGTGTAGGGTGTAGAGTGTAGGGTGTAGAGTGTAACGTGTAGCGTGTATTGTGTAGCGTGTAGCATGTAGGGTGTAGCGTGTAGCGTGTAGGGTGCAGGGTGTAGAGTGTAGCGTGTAGGGTGTAGAGTGTAACGTGTAGCGTGTAGGGTGTAGCGTGTAGCGTGTAGGGTGTAGGGTGTAGAGTGTAACGTGTAGCGTGTAGGGTGTAGCGTGTAGCGTGTAGGGTGTAGCGTGTAGTGTGTAGCGTGTAGAGTGTAGGGTGTAGAGTGTAGCGTGTAGGTTGTAGCATGTAGCGTGTAGGGTGTAGGGTGTAGAGTGTAGAGTGTAGCGTGTAGGGTGAAGCATGTAGGGTGTAGGGTGTCGGGTATAGCGTGTAGGGTGTAGGGTGTAGAGTGTAGGGTGTAGCGTGTATGGTGTAGAGTGTAGCGTGTAGCGTGCAGAGTGTAGCGTGCAGGGTGTAGGGTGTAGCGTGTAGAATGCAGAGTGTAGCGTGTAGGGTGTAGAGTGTAGCGTGTTGCGTGTAGGGTGTAGAGTGTAGGGTGTAGCATGTAGGGGGTAGAGTGTAGAGTGTAGCGTGTAGCGTGTAGGGTGTAGGGTGTAGGGTGTAGCGTGTAGGGTGTTGAGTGTAGCGTGTAGCGTGTAGGGTGTAGGGTGTAGGGTGTAGCGTGTAGGGTGTTGAGTGTAGCATGTAGAGTGTAGGGTGTAGGGTGTAGCATGTAGAGTGTAGGGTGTAGGGTGTAGCGTGTAGAGTGTAGGGTATAGAGTGTAGCGTGTAGCGTGTAGAGAGTAGGGTGTAGAGTGTAGCGTGTAGGGTGTAGAGTGTAGCGAGTAGAGTGTAGCGTGTAGGGTGTTGCGTGTAGGGTGTAGAGTGTAGCGTGTAGCGTGTAGAGTGTAGCGTGTAGGGTGTAGGGTGTAGCGTGTAGTGTGTAGGGTGTAGGGTGTAGAGTGTAGGGTGTAGCATGTAGGGTGTAGGGTGTAGGGTGTAGCATGTAGGGTGTAGAGTGTAGCGTGTAGGGTGTACGGTGTAGTGTAGGGTATAAGCTGTAGCGTTTAGCGTGTAGGGTGTAGCGTGTAGCGTGTAGGGTGTAGAGTGTAGCGTGTAGGGTGTAGAGTGTAGCGTGTAGCGTGCAGAGTGTAGCATGTAGGGTATAGAGTGTAGCGTGTTGCGTGTAGGGTGTAGAGTAGCGTGTAGCGTGTAGAGTGTAGAGTGTAGCGTGTAGCGTGTAGAGTGTAGCGTGTAGGGTGTAGAGTATAGCGTGTAGCGTGTAGGGTGTAGGGTGTAGAGTGTAGAGTGTAGCATGTAGCGTGTAGCGTGTAGAGTGTAGCGTGTAGCGTGTAGAGTGTAGGGTGTAGCGTGTAGCGTGTAGCGTGTAGAGTGTAGGGTGTAGAGTGTAGCGTGTAGCGTGTAGAGTGTAGAGTGTAGCGTGTAGGGTGTAGAGTGTAGCGTGTAGCGTGTAGGGTGTAGGGTGTAGAGTGTAGCGTGTAGAGTGTGCGGTGTAGAGTGTAGGGTGTAGCGTGTAGGGTGTAGAGTGTAGCGTGTAGCGTTTAGCGTGTAGGGTTAAGCTACACGCTACACACTAAACACAAAAAGAAAAGGATATGCAAACCAATGGGATCCACGTTAAATAGTCAATTTTATTGTACAAAAATAATAATCCACAAACAGAACCAGGCAAAACATACATTTAAAGACATTTAAAACACTAGTATGGCTGAATAGGCCATAAGTAATTTTACCCGAGGGAATGAAGGAAGCTAATACTTTACAGCATATGTGAGACAGGAGAAATAACCAGAGAGAAAAAATTGCTAGGTATGCGGGTACACCAATCTTAGTCAAATCTACATATAAGAAGCCTATTGTTTACTGCCAACTGTGACCCCCTGAGTACTATGACAGGAAACATATACTCCAGCCTAGTATCTGGAAGAAATACATCATGGATCCTATTTTGTTCAACACAGCATGCGTGCGCACAGTTGGTAAGCAAATGAAAGCAGACCCCTATAGAAAGGTAATCAGGGAAATAGATATGCTGCAGTACTACAAAATCCTAGTTATTTGGATAAATGTATGCATACAGACGCCTTGTGGAAATACAAAGAATCAGGATCCATTGTCCTAAGGCTTGGAAAAATGCCAGGCCATGCATGAAGTAAATAGGTGTAATTCCAAAGCAGTTGTAAAGATAAGTTACCCAAGTCCTGTCCCTTGGGAAAAAAACAAAGGAAGCCCTGAACCCCACGCGTATCGACGCTACTCAAGCGTCTTCATCAGAGGAAAAAGTGACACCCTACACGCTACACTCTACACCCTACACAATACACGCTGCTTGCTACACCCTACATGCTACACTCTACACGCTACACGCTAAACCCTACACTCTACACCCTACACCCTACACGCTACACGCTACACTCTACACGCTACACTCTACGCCCTACACTCTACATCATACACCCTACACTCTACATTCTACACCCTACCCGCTACACGCTACACCCTACACGCTACAATCTACACGCTATACGCTACACTCTACACCCTACACGCTACTATCTACACCCTACATGCTACACCCTTCACTCTACACCCTACATGCTACACGCTACACGCTACACTCTACACCCTACACCCTACACGCTACACTCTACACCCTACACGCTACACGCTACACCCTACACCCTACACTCTACACCCTACACCCTACACGCTACACGCTACACTCTACACCCTACACCCTACACGCTACACTCCACACCCTACACGCTACACCCTACATGCTACACCCTACACGCTACACGCTACACTCTACACCCTACACGCTAATCGCTACACTCTACACCCTACACGATACACGATACATCCTACACCCTACACGCTACACTCTACACCCTACACGCTACACCCTACACCCTACACGCTACACGCTACAAACCACACTACACGCTACACTCTACATGCTACACCCTACACCCTACACGCTACACTCCACACGCTACACGCTACACTCTGCACCCTACACGCTGCATGCTACACGCAACACGCTACATGCTACACACTACACGTTACACTCTACACCCTACACTCTACACTCTACACCCTACACCCTACACGCTACACCCTACACTCTACACCCTACACCCAACACCCTACACGCTACACGCTACACTCTACACCCTACACGCTACACTCTACACCCTACACGCTACACCCTACACCCTACACCCTACACGCTACACTACACACGCTACACGCAACACGCTACATCCTACACACTACACGTTACACTCTACACCCTACACTCTACACTCTACACCCTACACCCTACACGCTACACCCTACACTCTACACCCTACAACCAACACCCTACACGCTACACGCTACACTCTACACCCTACACGCTACACTCTACACCCTACACGCTACACCCTACACCCTACACTCTACACGCTACACTCTACACCCTATACGCTACACCCTACACTCAACACCCTACACCCTACACCCTACACGCTACAAGCTACACAATACACGCTACACTCTACACCCTACACGCTACACGACACTCAACACCCTACACCCTACACCCTACACGCTACACGCTACACGATACACGCTACATTCTACACCCTACACGCTACACTAAACTTTACACCCTACACCCTACACGCTACACGCTACACCCTACTCTCTACACCCTACACTCTACACCCTACACCCTATACGCTACGCGCTACACTCTACACCCTACACGCTACACCCAACACTCTACACCCTACACCCCACATGCTACACGCTACACTCTACACGCTACACGCTACACGCTACACTCTACACCCTACACGCTACACTCTACACCCTACACGCTACACTACACACGCTACACGCAACACGCTACATCCTACACACTACACGTTACACTCTACACCCTACACTCTACACTCTACACCCTACACCCTACACGCTACACTCTACACCCTACACGCTACACCCTAAACTCTACACCCTACACCCTTCACGCTACACGCTACACTCTACACGCTACACGCTACACTCTACACGCTACACGCTACACGCTACACTCTACACCCTACACGCTACACCCAACACCCTACACGCTACACGCTACACCCTACACCCTACACGCTAAACTCTACACCCTACACCCTACATGCTACACTCTACACGCTACACGATACACGCTACACGCTACACCCTACACTCTACACCCTACACCCCACACGCTACACTCTACACGCTACACCCTACACGCTGCACTCTACACTCTACACTCTACACCCTACACGCTACACCCTGCACTCTACACCCTACGTCCTACCCGCTACACGCCACACGCTACACGCTACACTCTACACACTACACGCTACACCCTACACTCTACACCCTACACCCTACACTCTACACTCTACACCCTACACGCTACACCCTACATGCTACACTCTACACACTACACGCTACACTCTACACCCTACACGCTACACTCTACACCCTACACTCTACACTCTACACGCTACACTCTACACCCTACACCCTACACGCTACACGTTACACTCTACTCCCTACACGCTACACTCTACACCCTACACGCTACACCCTACACGCTACATGCTACACTCTACACCCTACACGCTACACTCTACACGCTACAAGCTACACGCTACACCCTACACCCTACACGAGTGTAGGGTGTAGGGTGTAGCGTGTAGGGTGTAGAGTGTAGAATGTAGGGTGTACAGTGTAGTGTGTAGCATGTAGGGTGTAGAGTGTAGGGTGTAGCATGTAGCGTGTAGCATGTAGGGTGTAGGGTGTAGAGTGTAGCGTGTAGGGTGTAGAGTGTAGCGTGTATCGTGTAGCGTGTAGCGTGTAGGGTGTATGGTGTAGGGTGCAGCTTGTAGAGTGTAGGGTGTAGCGTGTAGGGTGTAGCGTGTAGGGTGTAGAGTGTAGCGTGTAGCGTGTAGGGAGCAGGGTGTAGAGTGTAGGGTGAAGCGTGTAGGGTGTAGAGTATAGCGTGTAGTGTGTAGGGTGTAGAGTGTAGAGTGTAGAGTGAACGGTGTAGAGTGTAGCGTGAAGCTTGTAGGGTGTAGGGTGTAGAGTGTAGGGTGTAGCGTGTAGCGTGTAGGGTGTAGAGTGTAGGTTGTAGCGTGTAGGGTGTAGTGTAGTGTGTAGCGTGTAGAGTGTAGGGTGTAGCGTGTAGGGTGTAGAGTGTAGGGTGTAGAGTGTAGCGTGTAGCGTGTAGGGTGCAGGGTGTAGAGTGTAGGGTGTAGCGTGTAGGGTGTAGAGTGTAGCGTGTAGCATGTAGGGTGTAGGGTGTAGAGTGTAGGGTGTAGCGTGTACGGTGTAGAGTGTAGCGTGAAGCTTGTAGGGTGTAGGGTGTAGAGTGTAGGGTGCAGCGTGTAGCGTGTAGGGTGTAGAGTGTAGAGTGTAGCGTGTAGGGTATAGCGTGTAGGGTGTAGAGTGTAGCGTGTAGGGTGTAGCGTGTAGGGTGTAGAGTTTAGCGTGTAGCGTGTATCGTGTAGCGTGTAGCATGTAGGGTGTAGAGTGTAGGGTGTAGCGTGTAGTGTGTAGAGTGTAGCGTGTAGCGTTTAGCGTGTAGCGTGTAGCGTGTAGGGTGTATGGTGTAGAGTGTAGGGTGTAGCGTGTAGGGTGTAGAGTGTAGCGTGTAGCGTGTAGGGTGTAGGGTGTAGCGTGTAGGGTGTAGAGTGTAGGGCGCAGCGAGCAGGGTGTAGGGTGTAGCGTGTAGGGTGTAGAGTGTAGGGCGTAGCGAGTAGGGTGTAGAGTGTAGAGTGTAGCGTGTAGCGTGTAGGATGTAGGGTGTAGGGTCTAGAGTGTAGCGTGTATCGTGTAGAGTGTAGCGTGTAGGGTGTAGAGTGTAGCGTGTAGCGTTTAGCGTGTAGGGTGTAGAGTGTAGGGTGTAGCGTGTAGGGTGTAGAATGTAGCGTGTAGCGTGTAGGGTGTAGGGTGTAGCGTGTAGGGTGTAGAGTGTAGGGCGTAGCGAGTAGGGTGTAGGGTGTAGAGTGTAGCGTGTAGCGTGTAGGGTCTAGGGTGTAGCGTGTATCGTGTAGAGTGTAGGGTGTAGGGTGTTGAGTGTAGGGTGTAGCGTATAGGGTGTAGAGTGTAGCGCGTAGGGTGTAGGGTGTAGAGGGTAGGGTGTAGGGTGTAGAGTGTAGCGTGTAGCGTGTAGCGTGTAGGGTGTAGCGTGTAGGGTGTAGCGTGTAGAGTGTAGCATGTAGGGTGTAGAGTGTAGCGTGTAGCTTGTAGATTGTAGGGTGTAGCATGTAGGGTGTAGAGTGTAGCGTGTAGCGTGTATGGTGTACGGTGTAGAGTGTAGGGTGTAGCGTGTAGGGTGTAGAGTGTAGCGTGTAGGGTGTAGGGTGTAGAGTGAAGCGTGTAGGGTGTAGAGTGTAACGTGTAGCCTGTAGGGTGTAGCGTGTAGCGTGTAGCGTGTAGAGTGTGGCGTGTAGGGTGTAGAGTGTAGCGTGTAGCGTGTAGACTGCAGCGTGTAGGGTGTAAAGTGTAGTGTGTAGCGTGTAGAGTGTAGCATGTAGGGTGTAGAGTGTAGCTTGTAGCGTGTAGAGTGTAGCGTGTAGCGTGTAGCGTGTAGCGGGTGGGGTGTAGGGTGTAGAGTGTAGGGTGTTGGGTGTAGCGTGTAGCGTGTAGCGTGTAGGGTATAGAGTGTAGCGTGTAGCGTGTAGGGTGTAGGGTTTAGGGTGTAGAGTGTAGCGTGTAGGGTGTAGAGTGTAGCGTGTATCGTGTAGCGTGTAGCGTGTAGGGTGTAGGGTGCAGCTTGTAGAGTGTAGGGTGTAGCGTGTAGGGTGTAGCGTGTACGGTGTAGAGTGTAGCGTGTAGGGAGCAGGGTGTAGAGTGTAGGGTGTAGCGTGTAGGGTGTAGAGTATAGCGTGTAGTGTGTAGGGTGTAGAGTGTAGAGTGTAGAGTGAACGGTGTAGAGTGTAGCGTGAAGCTTGTAGGGTGTAGGGTGTAGAGTGTACGGTGTAGCGTGTAGCGTGTAGGGTGTAGAGTGTAGGTTGTAGCGTGTAGGGTGTAGTGTAGTGTGTAGCGTGTAGAGTGTAGGGTGTAGCGTGTAGGGTGTAGAGTGTAGGGTGTAGAGTGTAGCGTGTAGCGTGTAGGGTGCAGGGTGTAGAGTGTAGGGTGTAGCGTGTAGGGTGTAGAGTGTAGCGTGTAGCATGTAGGGTGTAGGGTGTAGAGTGTAGGGTGTAGCGTGTACGGTGTAGAGTGTAGCGTGAAGCTTGTAGGGTGTAGAGTGTAGGGTGCAGCGTGTAGCGTGTTGGGTGTAGAGTGTAGAGTGTAGCGTGTAGGGTGTAGCGTGTAGGGTGTAGAGTGTAGAGTGTAGCGTGTAGGGTGTAGCGTGTAGGGTGTAGAGTTTAGCGTGTAGCGTGTATCGTGTAGCGTGTAGCATGTAGGGTGTAGAGTGTAGGGTGTAGCGTGTAGTGTGTAGAGTGTAGCGTGTAGCGTTTAGCGTGTAGCGTGTAGCGTGTAGGGTGTATGGTGTAGAGTGTAGGGTGTAGCGTGTAGGGTGTAGAGTGTAGCGTGTAGCGTGTAGGGTGTAGGGTGTAGCGTGTAGCGTGTAGCGTGTAGAGTGTGGCGTGTAGGGTGTAGGATGTAGAGTGTAGGGTTTAGAGTGTAATGTGTAGCGTGTAGGGTGTAGAGTGTAGCATGTAGCGTGTAGCATGTAGGGTGTAGGGTGTAGAGTGTAGCGTGTAGGGTGTAGAGTGTAGGGTGTAGGATGTAGAGTGTAGGGTTTAGAGTGTAATGTGTAGCGTGTAGGGTGTAGCGTGTAGCATGTAGGGTGTAGGGTGTGGAGTGTAGGGTGTAGCGTGTAGGGTGTAGAGTGTAGCGTGTAGCGTGTAGGGTGTAGGGTGTAGAGTGTAGGGTGTAGCGTGTAGCGTGTAGGGTGTAGAGTGTAGCGTGTAGGGTGTAGCGTGTAGCGTGCAGGGTGTAGAGTGTAGCGTATAGCGTGTAGGGTGTAGAGTGTAGGGTGTAGCGTGTAGAGTGTAGGGTGTAGCGTGTAGGGTGTAGAGTGTAGCGTGTAGCGTGTAGGGTGTAGGGTGTAGGGTGTAGCGTGTAGGGTGTAGAGTGTAGCGTGTAGCGTGCAGAGTGTAGCATGTAGGGTATAGAGTGTAGCGTGTTGCGTGTAGGGTGTAGAGTGTAGCGTGTAGCGTGTAGAGTGTAGAGTGTAGCGTGTAGCGTGTAGAGTGTAGCGTGTAGGGTGTAGAGTATAGCGTGTAGCGTGTAGGGTGTAGGGTGTAGAGTGTAGAGTGTAGCATGTAGCGTGTAGCGTGTAGAGTGTAGCGTGTAGCGTGTAGAGTGTAGGGTGTAGGGTGTAGAGTATAGAGTGTAGCATGTAGCGTGTAGCGTGTAGAGTGTAGCGTGTAGCGTGTAGAGTGTAGGGTGTAGCGTGTAGCGTGTAGCGTGTAGAGTGTAGGGTGTAGAGTGTAGCGTGTAGCGTGTAGAGTGTAGAGTGTGCGGTGTAGAGTGTAGGGTGTAGCGTGTAGGGTGTAGAGTGTAGCGTGTAGCGTGTAGGGTTAAGCTACACGCTACACACTAAACACAAAAAGAAAAGGATATGCAAACCAATGGGATCCACGTTAAATAGTCAATTTTATTGTACAAAAATAGTAATCCACAAACAGAACCAGGCAAAACATACATTTAAAGACATTTAAAACACTAGTATGGCTGAATAGGCCATAAGTAATTTTACCCGAGGGAATGAAGGAAGCTAATACTTTACAGCATATGTGAGACAGGAGAAATAACCAGAGAGAAAAAATTGCTAGGTATGCGGGTACACCAATCTTAGTCAAATCTACATATAAGAAGCCTATTGTTTACTGCCAACTGTGACCCCCTGAGTACTATGACAGGAAACATATACTCCAGCCTAGTATCTGGAAGAAATACATCATGGATCCTATTTTGTTCAACACAGCATGCGTGCGCACAGTTGGTAAGCAAATGAAAGCAGACCCCTATAGAAAGGTAATCAGGGAAATAGATATGCTGCAGTACTACAAAATCCTAGTTATTTGGATAAATGTATGCATACAGACGCCTTGTGGAAATACAAAGAATCAGGATCCATTGTCCTAAGGCTTGGAAAAATGCCAGGCCATGCATGAAGTAAATAGGTGTAATTCCATAGCAGTTGTAAAGATAAGTTACCCAAGTCCTGTCCCTTGGGAAAAAAACAAAGGAAGCCCTGAACCCCACGCGTATCGACGCTACTCAAGCGTCTTCATCAGAGGAAAAAGTGACACCCTACACGCTACACGCTACACTCTACACCCTACACGCTACACTCTACACCCTACACGCTACACCCTACACTCTACACGCTACATGCTACACTCTACACCCTACACAATACACGCTACTTGCTACACCCTACATGCTACACTCTACACGCTACACGCTACACGCTACACCCTACACGGTACACCCTACACCCTACACCCTACACGCTACACGCTACACCCTACACCCTACACGCTACAATCTACACGCTACACGCTACACCCTACACCCTACACCCTACACGCTACAATCTACACGCTACACGCTGCACACTATACGCTACACGCTAGACGCTACACTCTACACCCTACACGCTACACCCTACACTCTACACCCTACACCCTACACGCTACACGCTACACGCTACACCCTACACGCTACACCCTACACTCTACACCCTACACCCTACACGCTACACGCTACACGCTACACCCTACACGCTACACCCTACACTCTACACCCTACACGCTACACCCTACACGCTACACGTTACACTCTACACCCTACACCCTACACTCTACACCCTACACCCTACTCTCTACACGCTACACTCTACACCCTACACGCTACACTCTACACTCTACACCCTACACCCTACACGCTACACGCTACACGCTACACTCTACACGCTAAACGCTACAGCTTATACCCTACACTCTACACCGTACACCCTACATGATACACTCTACACCCTACACGCTACACCCTACACCCTACATGCTACACCCTACACTACACCCTACACCCTACACGCTACACCCTATGCCCTGCACGCCACACACTACACTCTACACGCTACACCCTACACTGTACACCCTACACCCTACACGCTACACGCTACACTCTACACGCTACACCCTACACCCTACACGCTATACGCTACACTCTACACCCTGCACGCTACACGCTACACCCTACACGCTACACTCTACACCCTACATGCTACACCCTACACTCTACACCCTACACACTACACGCTACTCCCTACACTCTACACCCTACACGCTACACTCTACACTCTACTCCCTACTCTCTACACGCTACACTCTATACCCTACACTCTACACGCTACGCGCTACACGCTACACACTACACACTACACGCTACACTTTACACTCTACACGCTACACACTACACGCTACACGCTACACTCTACACCCTACACCCTACTCTACATGCTACACGCTACACGCTACATGCTACACCCTACACGCTTCACCCTACACCCTACACGCTACACGCTACACGCTACACTCTACACCCTACACTCTACACCCTACACGCTACACGCTACACTCTACACGCTAAACGCTACAGCTTATACCCTACACTCTACACCGTACACCCTACACGCTACACTCTACACCCTACACGCTACACCCTACACCCTACATGCTACACCCTACACTCTACACCCTACACCCTACATGCTACACTCTACACCCTACACCCTACTCTACATGCTACTCGCTACACGGTACATGATACACGCTACACCCTACACGCTACACGCTACACCCTACACGCTACACGCTACAAGCCACACTCTACACCCTACACGCTACACCCTACACCCTACTCCCTACACTCTACACGCTACACGCTACACCCTACACCCTACACTGTACACCCTACACCCTACATGCTACACCCTACACTCTACACCCTACACCCTACATGCTACACTCTACACCCTACACCCTACTCTACATGCTACACGCTACACGGTACATGATACACGCTACACCCTACACGCTACACGCTACACCCTACACGCTACACGCTACACTCCACACCCTACACGCTATACCCTACACCCTACTCCCTACACTCTACACGCTACACGCTACACCCTACACCCTACACTGTACACCCTACACCCTACATGCTACACACTACACTCTACACGCTACACGCTACACTCTACACTCTACACGCTACACGCTACACTCTACACTCTACACGCTACACGCTACACCCTACACCCTACACGCTACACTCTACACGCTACACGCTACACTCTACACGCTACACGCTACACTCTACACTCTACACGCTACACGCTACACTCTACACTCTACACGCTACACGCTACACCCTACACCCTACACGCTACACTCTACACGCTACACGCTACACTCTACACCATACACGCTACACCCTACATTCTACACCCTACACCCTACACGCTATACCCGACACCCTACACCCTACATGCTTCACCCTACACGCTACACTCTACACTCTACACCCTACACCCTACACGCTACACGCTACACCCTACACGCTACACGCTACACTCCACACCCTACACGCTATACCCTACACCCTACTCCCTACACTCTACACGCTACACGCTACACCCTACACCCTACACTGTACACCCTACACCCTACATGCTACACACTACACTCTACACGCTACACGCTACACTCTACACTCTACACGCTACACGCTACACTCTACACTCTACACGCTACTCGCTACGCTCTACACCCTACCCGCTACACTCTACACGCTACACTCTACACTCTACACGCTACACGCTACACTCTACACTCTACACGCTACACGCTACACTCTACACTCTACACGCTACACGCTACACCCTACACCCTACACGCTACACTCTACACGCTACACGCTACACTCTACACCATACACGCTACACCCTACATTCTACACCCTACACCCTACACGCTATACCCGACACCCTACACCCTACATGCTTCACCCTACACGCTACACTCTACACTCTACACCCTACACCCTACACGCTACATGCTACACTCTACACCCTACCCGCTACACTCTACACGCTACACGCTACACTCTACACTCTACACGCTACACGCTACACTCTACACCCTACACGCAACACGCTACACTCTACACCCTACACGCTACACTCTGCACGCTACACGCTACACCCTACACGCTACACTCTACACGCTACACGCTACACTCTACACCATACACGCTACACCCTACACTCTACACCCTACACCCTACACGCTATACCCGACACCCTACACCCTACATGCTTCACCCTACACGCTACACTCTACACTCTACACCCTACACCCTACACGCTACATGCTACACTCTACACGCTACACTCTACACCCTACACGCTACACTCTACATCCTACACCCTACACTCTACATGCTACACGCTACACGCTACATGCTACACGCTACACCCTACACGCTACACTCTACACCCTACACCCTACACGCTACACTCTACACCCTACACGCTACACCCTACACTCTACACCCTACACCCTACACGCTACTCGCTACGCTCTACACCCTACCCGCTACACTCTACACGCTACACTCTACACTCTACACGCTACACGCTACACTCTACACTCTACACGCTACACGCTACACTCTACACTCTACACGCTACACGCTACACCCTACACCCTACACGCTACACTCTACACGCTACACGCTACACTCTACACCATACACGCTACACCCTACATTCTACACCCTACACCCTACACGCTATACCCGACACCCTACACCCTACATGCTTCACCCTACACGCTACACTCTACACTCTACACCCTACACCCTACACGCTACATGCTACACTCTACACCCTACCCGCTACACTCTACACGCTACACGCTACACTCTACACTCTACACGCTACACGCTACACTCTACACCCTACACGCAACACGCTACACTCTACACCCTACACGCTACACTCTGCACGCTACACGCTACACCCTACACGCTACACTCTACACGCTACACGCTACACTCTACACCATACACGCTACACCCTACACTCTACACCCTACACCCTACACGCTATACCCGACACCCTACACCCTACATGCTTCACCCTACACGCTACACTCTACACTCTACACCCTACACCCTACACGCTACATGCTACACTCTACACGCTACACTCTACACCCTACACGCTACACTCTACATCCTACACCCTACACGCTATACGCTACACTCTACACCCTGCACGCTACACGCTACACTCTACACCCTACACGCTACACCCTACACTCTACACTCTCCACCCTACACGCTACACGCTACACTCTACACGCTACACCCTACACGCTACACTCCACACCCTACACGCAACACCCTACACTCTACACCCTACACCCTAAACCCTACACGCTACACCCTACACGCTACACTCTACACCCTACACCCTACACCCTACACGCTACACGCTACACTCTACACCCTACACCCTACACACGCTACACGCTACACTCTACACCCTACACGCTGCACTCTACACCCTACACGCTACACCCTACACCCTACACACGCTACACGCTGCATGCTACACTCTACACCCTACACCCTACATGATACATGCTACACCCTACACGCTACAGCCTATACGCTACACGCTACACTCTACACCCTACACCGTACACGCTACACGCTACACTCTACACGCTACACCCTTCACTCTACACCCTACACCCTACATGCTACACTCTACACCCTACACGGTACACCCTACAATCTACACGCTACATGCTACACTCTACACTCTACACCCTACACCCTACACGCTACATGCTACACTCTACACCCTACACGCTACACTCTACACCCTACACGCTACACTCTACACCCTACACGCTACACGCTAGGGTGTAGAGTGTAATATGTAGCGTGTAGTTTGTAGCGTTTAGCTAGTAGGGTGTAGCGTGTAGCGTGTAGGGTGTAGAGTGTAGCATGTAGCGTGTAGCATGTAGGGTGTAGGGTGTAGAGTGTAGCGTGTAGGGTGTAGAGTGTAGGGTGTAGGATGTAGAGTGTAGGGTTTAGAGTGTAATGTGTAGCGTGTAGGGTGTAGCGTGTAGCATGTAGGGTGTAGGGTGTGGAGTGTAGGGTGTAGCGTGTAGGGTGTAGAGTGTAGCGTGTAGCGTGTAGGGTGTAGGGTGTAGAGTGTAGGGTGTAGCGTGTAGCGTGTAGGGTGTAGAGTGTAGCGTGTAGGGTGTAGCGTGTAGCGTGCAGGGTGTAGAGTGTAGCGTATAGCGTGTAGGGTGTAGAGTGTAGGGTGTAGCGTGTAGGGTGTAGAGTGTAGGGTGTAGCGTGTAGGGTGTAGAGTGTAGCGTGTAGCGTGTAGGGTGTAGGGTGTAGCGTGTAGGGTGTAGAGTGTAGCGTGTAGCGTGCAGAGTGTAGCATGTAGGGTATAGAGTGTAGCGTGTTGCGTGTAGGGTGTAGAGTGTAGCGTGTAGCGTGTAGAGTGTAGCGTGTAGCGTGTAGAGTGTAGCGTGTAGGGTGTAGAGTATAGCGTGTAGCGTGTAGGGTGTAGGGTGTAGAGTGTAGAGTGTAGCATGTAGCGTGTAGCGTGTAGAGTGTAGCGTGTAGCGTGTAGAGTGTAGGGTGTAGCGTGTAGCGTGTAGCGTGTAGAGTGTAGGGTGTAGAGTGTAGCGTGTAGCGTGTAGAGTGTAGAGTGTAGCGTGTAGCGTGTAGGGTGTAGAGTGTAGCGTGTAGCGTGTAGGGTGTAGGGTGTAGAGTGTAGCGTGTAGAGTGTGCGGTGTAGAGTGTAGGGTGTAGCGTGTAGGGTGTAGAGTGTAGCATGTAGCGTGTAGGGTTAAGCTACACGCTACACACTAAACACAAAAAGAAAAGGATATGCAAACCAATGGGATCCACGTTAAATAGTCAATTTTATTGTACAAAAATAGTAATCCACAAACAGAACCAGGCAAAACATACATTTAAAGACATTTAAAACACTAGTATGGCTGAATAGGCCATAAGTAATTTTACCCGAGGGAATGAAGGAAGCTAATACTTTACAGCATATGTGAGACAGGAGAAATAACCAGAGAGAAAAAATTGCTAGGTATGCGGGTACACCAATCTTAGTCAAATCTACATATAATAAGCCTATTGTTTACTGCCAACTGTGACCCCCTGAGTACTGACAGGAAACATATACTCCAGCCTAGTATCTGGAAGAAATACATCATGGATCCTATTTTGTTCAACACAGCATGCGTGCGCACAGTTGGTAAGCAAATGAAAGCAGACCCCTATAGAAAGGTAATCAGGGAAATAGATATGCTGCAGTACTACAAAATCCTAGTTATTTGGATAAATGTATGCATACAGACGCCTTGTGGAAATACAAAGAATCGGGGGGCGTGGCCAGCGCTGATTCTGAGAGGACGTCTCAGCTGTGAGCTCCACACTGGGGCCACCTAATTAAGCGATTTTATTAAGCTTTTCTTCAAGATTCCACCTAAAAACTACAGCCTCCGACACCGGAATATCTCCTGCACAGATCGCTACTAAGCTGCCATGGCTGACCGCAGCAGCCGCAGAGAAAAAGACGCTGATACAGAGCGCTGTAGCGCTGAAGAGATGATCCAAGATGGCGGCGGCGGCTCCCCGCATCCAGCATGTAAAATACCAGGAAGTGCAGGCAAGTCCCGTATCTATGGCCGGGGACGCCAGCACTTAAGAGCGACGCCACAGCGGCTGAAGCACGCCGCTTTCAAAACAAGAATAAACCCGCGGCTCACACAGAGGAAGTCAGCGGTAACCGTGAGTAAGCGGAGGGGACCGCTGGAAAATAGCCCTGCACGGAGCTCCCGCTCTCGCTCGTCTTCCCGCGAGAGCGGCCATCTTGAAAAGGAGAACGAGCGCTCTAATCGGCAACGCTCACAAAAACAAAACGCTGGAAAGGCCGAAAAATGTGCGCCGGCTATTTTAACAACCGGAGATCTTTTTACAACGCCGGTTAAAGGGGCCACATCTTGTAAGGATGTTTCATTTATATCTGATACTCCCTTTACCCCACCAGCCCCTGGAAAGGCTGCTTATGCTACACATAGTGCCGGATTCAATATTAATGCCAGCCCCATTAAGGTGCCGATCGGCTCCCATGATACTCCCTATTCTAAAGGGAATATTTTGGTTGCTGCAGCTCAGGAGAGCCTTCAGAATAAAGACTCAATTCTTATTCATTCTCCCAAGGATCTCGGCAACCCGACACTTGCTGATACTCTTATACAGTCACTATCTGATGTGGACGCTTCTAATAAAAATGCATCAGAAATATTCATTAAGAACATCATTCTTCTTTTGGCTCAATCTTTCCAGTCACAATTGGAATCTCATAATCTATCCCTCCGTAAAGATATAGATGATCTTGGACAGCGTGTGGACCACCTTGAACGGAAAATGGGGGAATTGGTGGAGTCCCATAATAAATTGATAGATGCACATTACAACCTGGAGGACGAGGTGGCCCAAATAAAATCAAAACAAGTTGAACAAGAAGATAGAAGCAGGCGTAGTAACTTAAAATTTAGAGGGATACCTGAGTCAATCAAAGATCGTGATCTTACAGAATACACCCAAAAAATGCTTCACTCAGTTCTTCCTAAAGCTTCTAGGGGTGATCTAACACTGGAGCGCATTCACAGACTACCTAAATCCAAATACGCACCAACTACAGCTCCCAGGGACGTCATAGCCTGTTTTCACTATTTTCAAATTAAAGAGGAAATTCTTAGGAAAAGCAGGCAATTGCCAAATTTACCGACCCCCTACAACAAGATAAAAATTTTCGCAGACTTTTCAAGAGCCACATTACAAAAACGGAGAGAATACATTCCTGTCACTGACCATCTTAGGAATAATAAGATACTGTATAAATGGGGATTTCCAACCAAATTGATCGTGATTAAGGAAGATGTCATTTTTGCGCTAACTGACTTAAATAACTCTGACAAATTTATTCATGATCTAGGCCTGCCGCCCATGGAGAGATCAAGTTCTGGACACAAAGACAGCGGAGTTTCTGATCATCTTCCAGGACATGTCAAGCCCTCGTGGATCACGAAGAAAAACAGATGAAGCTTTTGAATTATTTTGGGTTGGCCCCACTCACTTGGCCCTTAATTTCACCCCCTAAACTTTGAATGAGTACTTACTCATTTACACACACACTTCGGTGTGCATCAACTGTTGGTTTTCTAACCCACTTTTTTGCTGGTTGCAATTATGTTATTTTTATCTTTTATCTGTATGCAGGACTGTGTGCATCTCTACTAAGCGGAGACCGTCGTTTGCTTTCACTTTCATCTGATCTGGAAGGGTTCATCATCATCGTCATGTTGGGGATACAGGTTCTGTGTAGGTTGCCTCTTTTGTTTCTACAGGGTTTGCTGGTCTTATTAATCTCCTTCTCTGTGGACAATTCTAATTGTAAATACAGACATCACTACATAATCTACAAACACCAATACTATGTCTTTAAATATTGTGTCCTATAACGTGAATGGTTTGAACAACCCCTACAAGAGATTTACTCTTTGGAAAGATATGCGTAGACTTAAAGCTGATATAGTCCTGCTTCAGGAAACTCATTTATTAGAATCTGATAACCATAGATTCCGAAATAAATATTTCTCGCAAATATTCTTTTCAAACAGTGAAAAGAAAAAAGCGGGGGTTGCGATAGCCATTCACAAGGATTTACCTTTTAAAATAATAGACACAATGAAGGACGAGGAAGGTAGACAAATCACTATTAAGGGAAAATTGGGAGATGTTAATTTCACCATTGCTAACATACATGCCCCCAATTCAAGTCAAATTCGCTTTCTTAATAGATTCAAAAAAAAATTGGAGGACTTCAGTGAGGGTCATGTTGTATGGGGCGGGGATTTTAATCATATTGTTGATCCCCATTTGGATTGCTCCCACCCGCTGACATATTATAAAAAACAAAATTTATCTTACTGGCTAAGACAATCTGGATTACAGGACAGTTGTAGAGTGCTGAACACAAATTCAAAAGAATTCACAAGATACTGCCCATACAACAAATCTTTCACTAGGATTGACCATATTTTTACAAGTCTTTCAGTTTTAGATCTATATGAAAAATTTGTCACGGGCCCAATCACTTGGTCAGACCATGCACCTATCCTCCTTAGACTTAAAAATACAGATAGAGAAAATAAATCATACAATTGGAAATACAGTAAATTCATAACCAATACACAGGAAAATTCCAAATTAATAGAACAAACCATCTCCCACTATTTTGTTGAAAACTCTACACAAGAAATCAACCCAGAGATATTATGGCAAGCCCACAAGTGTGTGATTAGGGGAACATTAATTCAGCTTGGAGCTAAACAAAAAAAAATAAGAGAGTTTAGACAGAAAGAACTAATAGAAAAAATTAAAATCCTGGAAGCCTCTGCTCAAAATGATAGTAGTTTTGATAAACACAAAGAATTGCATATTTGTAGGCTAGATCTTAGGAATCTATTAATTGCTCAGTATGATAAAAAAGCCACTTTTTTTGGGGCTGGATACTATACGGACAATGATAGACCAACTAGGCTGATGGCCAACAAATTCAAACCTATAAAGATGAGAAAGGTGGTTGATAGAATATCATTGGCTTCTGGCGATGTTCTAAAACCAAAGGACATCGCAAAGGCTTTCAGGGATTATTACTTTAAACTATATAACCTGAAAGATAATATAGATGTCTCACCTCCCTCCCAAGACCAAATTGATTTATTTCTAGAGAAAATAAAACTGGGGAGCCTTACGCCAGAGCAAAGAGAAACACTTGATATGCCCTTTAGCGAGAAAGAGGTTATGAATGTTATTAATGCCTTTAAAATTAACAAAGCACCGGGTCCAGACGGTTTCACGAGTGAGTACTACAAACAGTTTCAAAAATTGCTTATCCCCCACCTTACCCAGACACTCAATTTTATCAGAGTGAATGGAAAATGTGACAATGAAATGCTCAAAGCCACAATAGTAGTCATTCCTAAACCCAATAAAGATACAACAAAAATTGAAAATTTTAGACCAATTTCACTACTAAATACCGACATTAAAGCATATGCAAAAATCATAGCAAATAGACTACAACACATTATTCCAGATGTTGTTCACCCTGATCAGGTAGGTTTTGTCAAACAAAGACAAACATACGATAGCACTAGACGGGTGTTGAATCTTCTTTCTCTATGTAACCGTAGGCAGATTCCCAGTTTATTCATCACTTTAGACGCTGAAAAAGCGTTTGATCGTTTGAGCTGGGACTTTGCATTTGCGGTACTCAAGAAATTAAATTTTAGTCCAAACCTAATCAATAGCATACAAACATTGTACTCTGCCCCTTCAGCCGCTATATTTGTTAACAACATAATGTCAGAACAGTTCCCGATCTCTAACGGCACGAGGCAGGGATGCCCACTTTCCCCTCTGATTTTTATCCTTAGTCTTGAACCGTTAGCTCAGTACATCAGGGACTCTGAAGAGATTAAAGGTATATCCTCAGGCAACATAGATCATAAAATTGGATTATATGCGGATGATATTATCCTAACCTTGTCAAACCCAATTAGCTCAATCAAATACGCTTGGGAAATTATAAAGGACTTTGGTAGAGTTTCTCTCTATAAATTGAACCATTCCAAAACTATTGTACTATCTCTCTATTTATCAACTCAAACGAAACAGATACTACACAGTTCCTACCCTTTCATATGGAACCGTACCCAAACCCCTTACCTGGGCATTTTATTGACGAATGATATACACAATCTATACAAGATCAACGCTGATCACGTTTATAACGAAATAGAACAAACTATTAAAACCATTTCAAAATCCCCTTCCTCATGGCTTGGAAAAATTACCTTGTATAAAATGCTTCTCCTTCCTAAAATTCTATATTTCTTTAGGAATGTCCCCCTACCACTTCCCAATCTTATTTTACAAAATTTGATTAAACAAATGAACAGATTTATATGGCCTAGGGGGAAATCGAGGATAAAAAAACAAATTTTGATTCGCTCTAAAGAGAACGGGGGAATTGCTCTTCCGGATATAAGCGCATATTACCACTCCAGTATCCTTGACCAAACCAAATTATGGTTCAGGAATACTGAAAATTTGGAATGGCCCAAAATGGAATTAACCTCCATGCCCAACCAGGAACCCCTTTTATATCTATATAGATTCTTTATAAAGCATCAGAAAGTTGAGAGTATTCATAATCCCATCATCAAGGCGGCAGTTCAAAGCTGGATACATTTTCAAGCTCATAAATCCAACAGACCTCCTCATCCTGTCTACCCACTCCCCATTTCATACTTGCTCCCGGTTAGGCCCACACTTAGATTTCGTTTTGAAAAGTGGTCGACACTAGGGATTAAGTATATCCATGATATGCTGGAAGCTAATAAATTTGTTCCCTTTCAAATACTGAAAGATAAATTTAAGATTGAGAGTTGTGAATTTATGAATTATTATTTGCTTAAAGAGGAGTATAAAAGATTAGAACTAAACACTCCCCAAAAAATATTACTTAATCAAACTGCCATTAATTTTTTCAAAACCCCACCTCTAAAAAACAAGAGCTGTCTGAGGTCCTTCTATAATATATTGACTGACAAATATACTTTTAGCAGCTCGGGTTCCTTTGAGAAATGGGCACAAAGATTAAATAAAACAATTTCACCATCTCAATGGACACAATCATTCAAATTAGCTACGAAAGCCTCCAGATGCTCGAATACCCTGGAAACCCATTATAAACTAATTCAGAGATATTATTTAACTCCCAATAGACTTAAACATTTTATTAAGGGTCATGATGGGATGTGTTGGAGGAAATGTGGTCAGTCAGCAGATTTGCTACATGTTTTCTGGTCCTGTCCCCTTCTGAAAAATTTCTGGTCTGAGATTTTCTTAATAATTTCACTTCTGACTGGGGAAACTATATTGCCATGCCCTGATATGGCCTTATTGCTTATTAATCTACATCAATTCAAAATGGACAGATTTCTAACAGCTCATGTTCTAATGTCCGCAAGCTATTTGATTGTGAAAGAGTGGAATAACATTCGCCCGCCCAACGTGAAACATTTGATATTGTTGATCGATAGACATTTTGTATATGAGGAAATTTATTATACTAATCTATCCAAAGATCGTTTTCATGCCAGATGGGGTAAATGGTCACAATTAAAAAAGCTATTTGACGGTTTCTTTTCCTGATTGTACACTTGTACCTGCTATAGAATATTTACTACAGTTATACAGATACAGTTATGTTTTGTTATTCGTTTTCTTTGTTTAAACTCAATAAAAATCTAATTGAAATGAAATACAAAGAATCAGGATCCATTGTCCTAAGGCTTGGAAAAATGCCAGGCCATGCATGAAGTAAATAGGTGTAATTCCATAGCAGTTGTAAAGATAAGTTACCCAAGTCCTGTCCCTTGGGAAAAAAACAAAGGAAGCCCTGAACCCCACGCGTATCGACGCTACTCAAGCGTCTTCATCAGAGGAAAAAGTGACACCCTACACGCTACACGCTACACTCTACACCCTACACGCTACACTCTACACCCTACACGCTACACCCTACACTCTACACGCTACATGCTACACTCTACACCCTACACAATACACGCTACTTGCTACACCCTACATGCTACACTCTACACGCTACACGCTACACGCTACACCCTACACGGTACACCCTACACCCTACACCCTACACGCTACACGCTACACCCTACACCCTACACGCTACAATCTACACGCTACACGCTACACCCTACACCCTACACGCTACAATCTACACGCTACACGCTGCACACTATACGCTACACGCTAGACGCTACACTCTACACCCTACACGCTACACCCTACACTCTACACCCTACACCCTACACGCTACACGCTACACGCTACACCCTACACGCTACACCCTACACTCTACACCCTACACCCTACACGCTACACGCTACACGCTACACCCTACACGCTACACCCTACACTCTACACCCTACACGCTACACCCTACACGCTACACGTTACACTCTACACCCTACACCCTACACTCTACACCCTACACCCTACTCTCTACACGCTACACTCTACACCCTACACGCTACACTCTACACTCTACACCCTACACCCTACACGCTACACGCTACACGCTACACTCTACACGCTAAACGCTACAGCTTATACCCTACACTCTACACCGTACACCCTACATGATACACTCTACACCCTACACGCTACACCCTACACCCTACATGCTACACCCTACACTACACCCTACACCCTACACGCTACACCCTATGCCCTGCACGCCACACACTACACTCTACACGCTACACCCTACACTGTACACCCTACACCCTACACACTACACGCTACACTCTACACGCTACACCCTACACCCTACACGCTATACGCTACACTCTACACCCTGCACGCTACACGCTACACCCTACACGCTACACTCTACACCCTACATGCTACACCCTACACTCTACACCCTACACACTACACGCTACTCCCTACACTCTACACCCTACACGCTACACTCTACATCCTACACCCTACACTCTACATGCTACACGCTACACGCTACATGCTACACGCTACACCCTACACGCTACACTCTACACCCTACACCCTACACGCTACACTCTACACCCTACACGCTACACCCTACACTCTACACCCTACACCCTACACGCTACTCGCTACGCTCTACACCCTACCCGCTACACTCTACACGCTACACTCTACACTCTACACGCTACACGCTACACTCTACACTCTACACGCTACACGCTACACTCTACACTCTACACGCTACACGCTACACCCTACACCCTACACGCTACACTCTACACGCTACACGCTACACTCTACACCATACACGCTACACCCTACATTCTACACCCTACACCCTACACGCTATACCCGACACCCTACACCCTACATGCTTCACCCTACACGCTACACTCTACACTCTACACCCTACACCCTACACGCTACATGCTACACTCTACACCCTACCCGCTACACTCTACACGCTACACGCTACACTCTACACTCTACACGCTACACGCTACACTCTACACCCTACACGCAACACGCTACACTCTACACCCTACACGCTACACTCTGCACGCTACACGCTACACCCTACACGCTACACTCTACACGCTACACGCTACACTCTACACCATACACGCTACACCCTACACTCTACACCCTACACCCTACACGCTATACCCGACACCCTACACCCTACATGCTTCACCCTACACGCTACACTCTACACTCTACACCCTACACCCTACACGCTACATGCTACACTCTACACGCTACACTCTACACCCTACACGCTACACTCTACATCCTACACCCTACACGCTATACGCTACACTCTACACCCTGCACGCTACACGCTACACTCTACACCCTACACGCTACACCCTACACTCTACACTCTCCACCCTACACGCTACACGCTACACTCTACACGCTACACCCTACACGCTACACTCCACACCCTACACGCAACACCCTACACTCTACACCCTACACCCTAAACCCTACACGCTACACCCTACACGCTACACTCTACACCCTACACCCTACACCCTACACGCTACACGCTACACTCTACACCCTACACCCTACACACGCTACACGCTACACTCTACACCCTACACGCTGCACTCTACACCCTACACGCTACACCCTACACCCTACACACGCTACACGCTGCATGCTACACTCTACACCCTACACCCTACATGATACATGCTACACCCTACACGCTACAGCCTATACGCTACACGCTACACTCTACACCCTACAAGCTACACGCTACACGCTACACTCTACACCCTACACCGTACACGCTACACGCTACACTCTACACGCTACACCCTTCACTCTACACCCTACACCCTACATGCTACACTCTACACCCTACACGGTACACCCTACAATCTACACGCTACATGCTACACTCTACACTCTACACCCTACACCCTACACGCTACATGCTACACTCTACACCCTACACGCTACACTCTACACCCTACACGCTACACTCTACACCCTACACGCTACACGCTAGGGTGTAGAGTGTAATATGTAGCGTGTAGTTTGTAGCGTTTAGCTAGTAGGGTGTAGCGTGTAGCGTGTAGGGTGTAGAGTGTAGCATGTAGCGTGTAGCATGTAGGGTGTAGGGTGTAGAGTGTAGCGTGTAGGGTGTAGAGTGTAGGGTGTAGGATGTAGAGTGTAGGGTTTAGAGTGTAATGTGTAGCGTGTAGGGTGTAGCGTGTAGCATGTAGGGTGTAGGGTGTGGAGTGTAGGGTGTAGCGTGTAGGGTGTAGAGTGTAGCGTGTAGCGTGTAGGGTGTAGGGTGTAGAGTGTAGGGTGTAGCGTGTAGCGTGTAGGGTGTAGAGTGTAGCGTGTAGGGTGTAGCGTGTAGCGTGCAGGGTGTAGAGTGTAGCGTATAGCGTGTAGGGTGTAGAGTGTAGGGTGTAGCGTGTAGGGTGTAGAGTGTAGGGTGTAGCGTGTAGGGTGTAGAGTGTAGCGTGTAGCGTGTAGGGTGTAGGGTGTAGCGTGTAGGGTGTAGAGTGTAGCGTGTAGCGTGCAGAGTGTAGCATGTAGGGTATAGAGTGTAGCGTGTTGCGTGTAGGGTGTAGAGTGTAGCGTGTAGCGTGTAGAGTGTAGCGTGTAGCGTGTAGAGTGTAGCGTGTAGGGTGTAGAGTATAGCGTGTAGCGTGTAGGGTGTAGGGTGTAGAGTGTAGAGTGTAGCATGTAGCGTGTAGCGTGTAGAGTGTAGCGTGTAGCGTGTAGAGTGTAGGGTGTAGCGTGTAGCATGTAGCGTGTAGAGTGTAGGGTGTAGAGTGTAGCGTGTAGCGTGTAGAGTGTAGAGTGTAGCGTGTAGCGTGTAGGGTGTAGAGTGTAGCGTGTAGCGTGTAGGGTGTAGGGTGTAGAGTGTAGCGTGTAGAGTGTGCGGTGTAGAGTGTAGGGTGTAGCGTGTAGGGTGTAGAGTGTAGCATGTAGCGTGTAGGGTTAAGCTACACGCTACACACTAAACACAAAAAGAAAAGGATATGCAAACCAATGGGATCCACGTTAAATAGTCAATTTTATTGTACAAAAATAGTAATCCACAAACAGAACCAGGCAAAACATACATTTAAAGACATTTAAAACACTAGTATGGCTGAATAGGCCATAAGTAATTTTACCCGAGGGAATGAAGGAAGCTAATACTTTACAGCATATGTGAGACAGGAGAAATAACCAGAGAGAAAAAATTGCTAGGTATGCGGGTACACCAATCTTAGTCAAATCTACATATAATAAGCCTATTGTTTACTGCCAACTGTGACCCCCTGAGTACTGACAGGAAACATATACTCCAGCCTAGTATCTGGAAGAAATACATCATGGATCCTATTTTGTTCAACACAGCATGCGTGCGCACAGTTGGTAAGCAAATGAAAGCAGACCCCTATAGAAAGGTAATCAGGGAAATAGATATGCTGCAGTACTACAAAAT